>NC_069503.1:434947758-435247758 GCF_027579735.1 Bombina bombina
GAGGGTGTCTCACCCAACTCCCTTCTACACTTTCATATTCTGAGGGTAGACTTAATTATACAGCCCAACCTTGGAAGTATAAATTTACACACAACTCTATTACAAAAAAACTGAAGCACTTTGCCATTTGCAAATGGCTTCTCTAAAGGAATTTTCAGGCAACTTTAATACCTTGCTCTCTGCATCCTGGAAATAACTATTGGTAGATGTAACAATTTAGAAGTTTTTTTTTCCCCTCAAATTTATTTTTCACAGTTTTAAATACCCCTATATTGCACTTTTGTATTGGATTATTTTGATTAACTCGGTTGTCCCTGTTCTATATGCCGGTTCTGTCTTTTTGCAACTAGATGCTATACAGTGTATTGAACAGTCGTCATTCTAGCTACCAACATGCACAGGTCTTTAATAGCAGGTATGTGATTTAGAAATGGAAGTTGAGTAGAGGTAATTTATCTGGAATGTGAGTTAGAGTAGATATTTCATTTTTTTTGCTACATACTTTAAGCACATGAAGACCAGTAAGTTTGTGGGTGTTTTGTTTTTTTTAGTCCAATGCTTGTTGCATTTTTAGAGAGGTTAAAACATGTGAATCATGGTTTTATTACATGCTATGGGTGAGCAGTCTCTCAGGCATGGATTGGACAAAAAATGCGTGTGACATTAATAAATTGAATAAAATCCAAATCTATACAAATAAAACACTTTTACTTAAATTAAAAAGTCTGTCTCTTATTACTATTTTTTTTTACTTTTTTTTTCTTTTTCCCCCATACTGAAGTAAAAATGTTACTGATGCAATCAATCTATACTGTTTGTTGAACTAGTTTTTCCGCAGGAAGCTTTTATTATTATTTATTATTATTATTAAATCATTTGAACAATGTTTAAATTTTAATTAAACTTTAGATCACTTGGTTTTATAAATTTCATTAACATTTTTATACATTCTCTCCTGTCTCATCAGACTTTTTTTCTCTTGTTTTACTTATGATTAATAAATCACTTGAACAATTTAAAAATTTTTAGATCACTTAGTTTATTTGAATTCAAATTTATTTTTTTATTCATCTCTCATTATTACAAGACTTTACCCTTTTTTTTTTTTATTTAAAAAAAAAAAAAAACACCTTGCTTGCTGTGGGTGTTTCTCCAACATAGGTGTGTCCGGTCCACGGCGTCATCCTTACTTGTGGGATATTCTCTTCCCCAACAGGAAATGGCAAAGAGCCCAGCAAAGCTGGTCACATGATCCCTCCTAGGCTCCGCCTACCCCAGTCATTCTCTTTGCCGTTGTACAGGCAACATCTCCACGGAGATGGCTTAGAGTTTTTTAGTGTTTAACTGTAGTTTTTATTATTCAATCAAGAGTTTGTTATTTTAAAATAGTGCTGGTATGTACTATTTACTCTGAAACAGAAAAGAGATGAAGATTTCTGTTTGTAAGAGGAAAATGATTTTAGCAACCGTTACTAAAATCCATGGCTGTTCCACACAGGACTGTTGAGAGGAATTAACTTCAGTTGGGGGAACAGTGAGCAGTCTTTTGCTGCTTGAGGTATGACACATTCTAACAAGACGATGTAATGCTGGAAGCTGTCATTTTCCCTATGGGATCCGGTAAGCCATTTTTATTCAGACAGTAAATAAGGGCTTCACAAGGGCTTATTAAGACTGTAGACATTTTCTGGGCTAAATCGATTCATATATTACACATATTTAGCCTTGAGGAATCTTTTAATCTGGGTATTTTGGTAAAATAATATCGGCAGGCACTGTTTTAGACACCTTATTCTTTAGGGGCTTTCCCTAATCATAGGCAGAGCCTCATTTTCGCGCCGGTATTGCGCACTTGTTTTTGAGAGGCATGACATGCAGTCGCATGTGTGAGGAGCTCTGATACATAGAAAAGACTTTCTGAAGGCGTCATTTGGTATCGTATTCCCCTTTGGGCTTGGTTGGGTCTCAGCAAAGCAGATACCAGGGACTGTAAAGGGGTTAAAGTTAAAAACGGCTCCGGTTCCGTTATTTTAAGGGTTAAAGCTTCCAAATTTGGTGTGCAATACTTTTAAGGCTTTAAGACACTGTGGTGAAATTTTGGTGAATTTTGAACAATTCCTTCATACTTTTTCGCAATTGCAGTAATAAAGTGTGTTCAGTTTAAAATTTAAAGTGACAGTAACGGTTTTATTTTAAAACGTTTTTTGTACTTTGTTATCAAGTTTATGCCTGTTTAACATGTCTGAACTACCAGATAGACTGTGTTCTGAATGTGGGGAAGCCAAAGTTCCTTCTCATTTAAATAAATGTGATTTATGTGACACTGAAAATGATGCCCAAGATGATTCCTCAAGTGAGGGGAGTAAGCATGGTACTGCATCATTCCCTCCTTCGTCTACACGAGTCTTGCCCACTCAGGAGGCCCCTAGTACATCTAGCGCGCCAATACTCCTTACTATGCAACAATTAACGGCTGTAATGGATAATTCTATCAAAAACATTTTAGCCAAAATGCCCACTTATCAGCGTAAGCGCGACTGCTCTGTTTTAGATACTGAAGAGCATGAGGACGCTGATGATAATGGTTCTGAAATGCCCCTACACCAGTCTGAGGGGGCCAGGGAGGTTTTGTCTGAGGGAGAAATTTCAGATTCAGGGAAAATTTCTCAACAAGCTGAACCCGATGTGATTACATTTAAATTTAAGTTGGAACATCTCCGCGCTCTGCTTAAGGAGGTATTATCCACTCTGGATGATTGTGAGAATTTGATCATCCCAGAGAAACTATGTAAAATGGACAAGTTCCTAGAGGTCCCGGGGCTCCCAGTAGCTTTTCCTATACCCAAGCGGGTGGCGGACATTGTAAATAAAGAATGGGAAAGGCCCGGTATACCTTTCGTCCCTCCCCCCATATTTAAAAAATTGTTTCCTATGGTCGACCCCAGAAAGGACTTATGGCAGACAGTCCCCAAGGTCGAGGGAGCGGTTTCTACTTTAAACAAACGCACCACTATACCCATAGAAGATAGTTGTGCTTTCAAAGATCCTATGGATAAAAAATTAGAAGGTTTGCTTAAAAAGATGTTTGTTCAGCAGGGTTACCTTCTACAACCAATTTCATGCATTGTCCCTGTCACTACAGCCGCGTGTTTCTGGTTCGATGAGCTAGTAAAGGCGATCGATAGTGATTCTCCTCCTTATGAGGAGATTATGGACAGAATCCGTGCTCTCAAATTGGCTAATTCTTTCACCCTAGACGCCACTTTGCAATTGGCTAGGTTAGCGGCAAAGAATTCTGGGTTTGCTATTGTGGCGCGCAGAGCGCTTTGGTTGAAATCTTGGTCAGCTGATGCGTCTTCCAAGAACAAACTCCTTAACATTCCTTTCAAGGGGAAAATGCTGTTTGGCCCTGACTTGAAAGAGATTATCTCTGATATCACTGGGGGTAAGGGCCACGCCCTTCCTCAGGATAGGTCTTTCAAGGCCAAAAATAAACCTAATTTTCATCCCTTTCGTAGAAACGGACCAGCCCCAAGTGCTACGTCCTCTAAGCAAGAGGGTAATACTTCTCAAGCCAAGCCAGCCTGGAGACCAATGCAAGGCTGGAACAAGGGAAAGCAGGCCAAGAAACCTGCCACTGCTACCAAGACAGCATGAAATGTTGGCCCCCGATCCGGGACCGGATCTGGTGGGGGGCAGACTCTCTTCGCTCAGGCTTGGGCAAGAGATGTTCTGGATCCTTGGGCACTAGAAATAGTCTCCCAAGGTTTTCTTCTGGAATTCAAAGGGCTTCCCCCAAGGGGGAGGTTCCACAGGTCTCAATTGTCTTCAGACCACATAAAAAGACAGGCATTCTTACATTGTGTAGAAGACCTGTTAAAAATGGGAGTGATTCATCCTGTTCCATTAGGAGAACAAGGGATGGGGTTCTACTCCAATCTGTTCATAGTTCCCAAAAAAGAGGGAACGTTCAGACCAATCTTAGATCTCAAGATCTTAAACAAGTTTCTCAAGGTTCCATCGTTCAAAATGGAAACCATTCGAACAATTCTTCCTTCCATCCAGAAAGGTCAATTCATGACCACGGTGGATTTAAAGGATGCGTATCTACATATTCCTATCCACAAGGAACATCATCGGTTCCTAAGGTTCGCATTCCTGGACAAGCATTACCAGTTCGTGGCGCTTCCTTTCGGATTAGCCACTGCTCCAAGGATTTTCACAAAGGTACTAGGGTCCCTTCTAGCGGTGCTAAGACCAAGGGGCATTGCAGTAGTACCTTACTTGGACGACATTCTGATTCAAGCGTCGTCCCTTCCTCAAGCAAAGGCTCACACGGACATAGTCCTGGCCTTTCTCAGATCTCACGGATGGAAAGTGAACGTGGAAAAGAGTTCTCTATCTCCGTCGACAAGGGTTCCCTTCTTGGGAACAATAATAGACTCCTTAGAAATGAGGATTTTTCTGACAGAGGCCAGAAAAACAAAACTTCTAAACTCTTGTCGGACACTTCATTCCGTTCCTCTTCCTTCCATAGCGCAGTGCATGGAAGTAATAGGTTTGATGGTAGCGGCAATGGACATAGTTCCTTTTGCGCGCATTCATCTAAGACCATTACAACTGTGCATGCTCAGTCAGTGGAATGGGGACTATACAGACTTGTCTCCGAAGATACAAGTAAATCAGAGGACCAGAGACTCACTCCGTTGGTGGCTGTCCCTGGACAACCTGTCACAAGGGATGACCTTCCGCAGACCAGAGTGGGTCATTGTCACGACCGACGCCAGTCTGATGGGCTGGGGCGCGGTCTGGGGATCCCTGAAAGCTCAGGGTCTTTGGTCTCGGGAAGAATCTCTTCTACCGATAAATATTCTGGAACTGAGAGCGATATTCAATGCTCTCAAGGCTTGGCCTCAGCTAGCAAAGGCCAAGTTCATACGGTTTCAATCAGACAACATGACGACTGTTGCGTACATCAACCATCAGGGGGGAACAAGGAGTTCCCTGGCGATGGAAGAAGTGACCAAAATCATTCAATGGGCGGAGACTCACTCCTGCCACCTGTCTGCAATCCACATCCCAGGAGTGGAAAATTGGGAAGCGGATTTTCTGAGTCGTCAGACATTACATCCGGGGGAGTGGGAACTCCATCCGGAAATCTTTGCCCAAATTACTCAACTGTGGGGCATTCCAGACATGGATCTGATGGCCTCTCGTCAGAACTTCAAGGTTCCTTGCTACGGGTCCAGATCCAGGGATCCCAAGGCGACTCTAGTAGATGCACTAGTAGCACCTTGGACCTTCAAACTAGCTTATGTATTCCCGCCGTTTCCTCTCATCCCCAGGCTGGTAGCCAGGATCCATCAGGAGAGGGCGTCGGTGATCTTGATAGCTCCTGCGTGGCCACGCAGGACTTGGTATGCAGATCTGGTGAATATGTCATCGGCTCCACCATGGAAGCTACCTTTGAGACGAGACCTTCTTGTTCAAGGTCCGTTCGAACATCCGAATCTGGTCTCACTCCAGCTGACTGCTTGGAGATTGAACGCTTGATCTTATCAAAACGAGGGTTCTCAGATTCTGTTATTGATACTCTTGTTCAGGCCAGAAAGCCTGTAACTAGAAAAATTTACCACAAAATATGGAAAAAATATATCTGTTGGTGTGAATCTAAAGGATTCCCTTGGGACAAGGTAAAGATTCCTAAGATTCTATCCTTTCTTCAAGAAGGATTGGAGAAAGGATTATCTGCAAGTTCCTTGAAGGGACAGATTTCTGCCTTGTCTGTGTTACTCCACAAAAAGCTGGCAGCTGTGCCAGATGTTCAAGCCTTTGTTCAGGCTCTGGTTAGAATTAAGCCTGTTTACAAACCTTTGACTCCCCCTTGGAGTCTCAACTTAGTTCTTTCAGTTCTTCAGGGGGTTCCGTTTGAACCCTTACATTCCGTTGATATTAAGTTATTATCTTGGAAAGTTTTGTTTTTGGTTGCAATTTCTTCTGCCAGAAGAGTTTCAGAATTATCTGCTCTGCAGTGTTCTCCTCCTTATCTGGTGTTCCATGCAGATAAGGTGGTTTTACGTACTAAACCTGGTTTTCTTCCAAAAGTTGTTTCTAACAAAAACATTAACCAGGAGATAGTCGTGCCTTCTTTGTGTCCGAAACCAGTTTCGAAGAAGGAACGTTTGTTGCACAATTTGGATGTTGTTCGCGCTCTAAAATTCTATTTAGATGCTACAAAGGATTTTAGACAAACATCTTCCTTGTTTGTTGTTTATTCTGGTAAAAGGAGAGGTCAAAAAGCAACTTCTACCTCTCTCTCTTTTTGGATTAAAAGCATCATCAGATTGGCTTACGAGACTGCCGGACGGCAGCCTCCTGAAAGAATCACAGCTCATTCCACTAGGGCTGTGGCTTCCACATGGGCTTTCAAGAACGAGGCTTCTGTTGATCAGATATGTAGGGCAGCGACTTGGTCTTCACTGCACACTTTTACCAAATTTTACAAGTTTGATACTTTTGCTTCTTCTGAGGCTGTTTTTGGGAGAAAGGTTTTGCAAGCCGTGGTGCCTTCCATTTAGGTGACCTGATTTGCTCCCTCCCTTCATCCGTGTCCTAAAGCTTTGGTATTGGTTCCCACAAGTAAGGATGACGCCGTGGACCGGACACACCTATGTTGGAGAAAACAGAATTTATGTTTACCTGATAAATTACTTTCTCCAACGGTGTGTCCGGTCCACGGCCCGCCCTGGTTTTTTAATCAGGTCTGATAATTTATTTTCTTTAACTACAGTCACCACGGTATCATATGGTTTCTCCTATGCAAATATTCCTCCTTGGAGAAAGTAATTTATCAGGTAAACATAAATTCTGTTTTTTCAATAAATGTTGCACAAGAAAATTTGTCTCTGCGCTAGGATAGTAATCAAAACACAACTTTGTCAAAGGAGATCCCTCTTGTCTCCTTATGTGTATAAAAGTTGTGCTAATGAAAGCTAAATCTGAGTTTAGAAACCGAATGGGCAATTCATCTAAGAAAAAAAAGAATCAAATGAAATTTAATCAATATATTTTAAAAAAATATGCATGCATAAAAAATAAAGCATACAACCTAACACCGCAAATTTTCAATCCAATAATAGTCAATATTATTGGATTTTATGTTTCATTTTTATGCATGCATATTTTTCATGTAATTTACAAGAGTCCATGAGCTAGTGACGTATGGGATATACAATCCTACCAGGAGGGGCAAAGTTTCCCAAACCTCAAAATGCCTATAAATACACCCCTCACCACACCCACAATTCAGTTTTACCAACTTACCTCCTATGGAGGTGGTGACGTAAGTTTGGGCTTGATTTCTCCAACATAGGTGTGTCCGGTCCACGGCGTCATCCTTACTTGTGGGATATTCTCTTCCCCAACAGGAAATGGCAAAGAGCCCAGCAAAGCTGGTCACATGATCCCTCCTAGGCTCCGCCTTCCCCAGTCATTCTCTTTGCCGTTGTACAGGCAACATCTCCACGGAGATGGCTTAGAGTTTTTTGGTGTTTAAATGTAGTTTTTATTCTTCAATCAAGAGTTTGTTATTTTAAAATAGTGCTGGTATGTACTATTTACTCTGAAACAGGAAAGAGATGAAGATTTCTGTTTGTAAGAGGAAAATGATTTTAGCAACCGTTACTAAAATCGATGGCTGTTTCCACACAGGACTGTTGAGAGGAATTAACTTCAGTTGGGGGAAACAGTGAGCAGACTTTTGCTGCTTGAGGTATGACACATTTCTAACAAGACTCTGTAATGCTGGAAGCTGTCATTTTCCCTATGGGAACCGGTAAGCCATTTTCTTAGTTTAAGTAAAAGAATAAAGGGCTTCATTAGGGCTTAAAAAACTGGTAGACATTTTTCTGGGCTAAAACGATTACTTTACTAAGTATATTTGGCAGATTATTACTTTTAATAGTTGTTAAATCTTGGATTGTTTTAATAGAAATGGCAGACACTGTATTGGACACCTTTTTCACTGGGGGCCTTTTCTAGTCATAGACAGAGCCTCATTTTCGCGCCTTTAATGCGCAGTTGTTTTTGGAAAGCATGGCATGCAGATGCATGTGTGAGGAGCTAAGAACCACTGAAAAAGCTTATAGAAGGCATCATTTGGTATCGTATTCCCCTCTGGGCTTGGTTGGGTCTCAGCAAAGCAGATACCTGGGACTGTATAGGGGTTAAATGTAAAAACGGCTCCGGTTCCGTTATTTTAAGGGTTAAAGCTTTCAAATTTGGTGTGCAATACTTTTAAGGCTTTAAGTTACTGTGGTGAAATTTTGGTGAAATTTGAACAATTCCTTCATACTTTTTCACATATTCAGTAATAAAGTGTGTTCAGTTTAAAATTTAAAGGGACAGTAACGGTTTTATTGTAAAACGTTTTTTGTGCTTTGTTGACAAGTTTAAGCCTGTTTAACATGTCTGAACCATCAGATAACGATGTTCTATATGTATGAAAGCCAATGTGTCTCCCCATTTAAATATATGTGATATATTTGTGTCATAATGTCCAAACAAAGTAGGGATAATAATTCCATAGATATGATATTGCCCAAGATGATTCCTCTAATGAGGGGAGTAAGCATGGTACTGCATCATCCCCTTCTGTGTCTACACCAGTTTTGCCCACACATGAGGCCCCTAGTACATCTAGTGCGCCAATACTTATTACCATACAACAATTAATGGCTGTAATGGATAATTCTATTGCATGCATTTTTTTCCAAAATGCCTACTTATCAGAGAAAGCGTGATTGCTCTGTTTTAAACACTGAAGAGCAAGAGGACGCTGATGATATCTGTTCTGACATACCCTCACACCTATCTGAAGGGGCCAGGAGGGAGGTTTTGTCTGAGGGAGAAATTTCAGATTCAGGGAAAATTTCTCAACAAGCAGAACCTGATATTGTAACTTTTAAATTTAAATTTCAACATCTCCACGCACTACTTAAGGAGGTATTATCTACTCTGGATGATTGTGACAATTTGGTCATTCCAGAGAAATTAGGTAAGATGGACAAGTTCCTAGAGGTTCCGGTGCCCCCCGATGTTTTTCCTATACCCAAGCGGGTGGCGGACATAGTAAATAAGGAGTGGGAAAGGCCCGGCATACCCTTTGTCCTCCCCCTATATTTAAGAAATTAGTTCCTATAGTCGACCCCAGAAAGGACTTATAGCATACGGTCCCCAAGGTTGAGGGGGCGGTTTCTACTCTAAACAAACGCACTTCTATTCCTATAGAAGATAGTTGTGCTTTCAAGATCCTATGGATTAAAGGTTAGAGGGTTTGCTTAAAAAGATGTTTGTTCAGCAAGGTTACCTTCTACAACCAATTTCATGCATTGTTCCTGTCACTACAGCTGCGTGTTTCTGGTTCGAAGAACTAGAAAAGTCGCTTAATAAAGAATCTTCGTACGAGGAGGTTTTGGACAGAGTTCAAGCTCTTAAATTGGCTAACTCTTTTTTATTTTAGATGCCGCTTTGCAATTAGCTAGATTAGCAGCGAATAATTCAGGGTTTGCTATCGTGGCGCGCAGAGCGCTTTTGCTTAACATCCCTTTCAAGGGTAAAACACTGTTTGGCCCTGACATGAAAGAGATTATTTCAGGCATCACTGGGGGAAAGGGCCACGCCCTTCCTCTGGATAGGTCTTTTAAGGCTAAGAAGAAGCCAAATTTTCGTCCCTTTCGCAGAAACGGACCAGCCTCAAATTCTACACCCTCTAAGCAAGAGGGTAATACTTCTCAAACCAAGCCAGCCTGGAGGCCGATGCAAGGCTGGAACAAGGGTAAGCAGGCCAAGTCACCTGCCACTGCTACCAAAACAGCATGAAGTGTTGGCCCCCGATCTGGGAAGGATCTGGTGGGGGGCAGACTTTCTCTCTTTGCTCAGGCTGGGGCAAGAGATGTTCAGGATCCTTGGGCGCTAGAAATAGTTTCTCAAGGTTATCTCCTGGAATTCAGGGAACTACTCCCAAGGGGAAGGTTCCACGGGTCTCAATTATCTTCGAACAGGCATTCTTACACTGTGTAGAAGACCTGTTAAGCATGGGAGTGATTCATCCTGTTCCATTAGGAGAACAAGGGATGGGTTTTTACTCCAACCTGTTCATAATTCCCAAAAAAGAGGGAACATTCAGACCTATTTTAGATCTCAAGATTCTAAACAAGTTTCTAAGGGTTTCATCATTCGAAATGGAAACCATTCGAACGATCCTTCCTACCATCCAGGAAGGTCAATTCATGACCACGGTGGACTTAAAGGATGCGTACCTACGTATTCCTATCCACAAGGAACATTTTCGGTTCCTAAGGTTCGCCTTTCTGGACAAGCATTACCTGTGGCACTTCCATTCGGATTAGCCACTGCTCCAAGGATTTTCACAAGGGTACTAGGGTCCCTTCTAGCGGTGCTAAGACCAAGGGGCATTGCAGTAGTACCTTACTTGGACGACATCCTGATTCAAGTGTCGTCTCTGTCAAAAGCAAGGGCTCATACGGACATTGTCCTAGCCTTTCTCAGATCTCACAGGTGGAAAGTGAACATAGAAAAAAGTTCTCTGTCCCCGTCAACAAGAGTTCCCTTCTTGGGAACAATAATAGTTTCCTTAGAAATGAAGGTTTTTCTGACAGAGGCCAGAAAATCAAAACTTCTAAGCTCTTGTAAGGTACTTCATTCTGTTCTTCTTCCTTCCATAGCGCAGTCCATGGAAGTAATAGGGTTGATGGTTGCGGCAATGGACATAGTTCCTTTTGCACGAATTCATCTAAGACCATTGCACCTGGGCATGCTCAGACTGTGGAATGGAGATTATACAGACTTGTCTCCGACGATACAAGTAGATCAAATAACCAGAGATTCACTCCGTTGGTGGCTGACCCTGGACAACCTGTCACAGGGAATGAGCTTCCGCAGACCAGAATAGGTCATTGTCACGACCGACGCCAGTCTGGTGGGCTGGGGCGCGGTCTGGGAACCCCTGAAAACTCAGGGTCTATGGTTTCGGGAAGACTCTCTTCTCCCGATAAACATAATGGAACTGAGAGCGATATTCAATGCTCTCAAGGCTTGGCCTCGACTAGCAAAGGCCAAATTCATAAGGTTTCAATCAGTCATCATGACGACTGTTACATATATCAACCATCAGGGGGTAACAAGGAGTTCCCTGGCGATGGAGGAGCATCCGGGGGAGTGGGAACTCCATCTGGAAATCTTTGCCCAAATAACTCAATTATGGGGCATTCCAGACTTGGTTCTGATGGCCTCTCGTCAGAACTTCATGGTCCCTTGTTACGGGTCCAAATCCAGGGATCCCAAGGCGACTCTATTGGATACAATAGTAGCACCTTGGATCTTCAACCTAGCTTATGTATTCCCACCGTTTCCTCTCATTCCCAGGCTGGTAGCCAGGATCAATCTGGAGAGGGCTTCGGTGACCTTGATAGTTCCTGTGTGGCCACGCAGGACTTGGTATGCAGACCTGGTGAATGTGTCATCGGCTCCACCATGGAAGCTACCTTTGAGACAGGACCTTCTTATTCAGGGTCCATTCGAACATCCGAATCTGGTTTTCCTCCAACTGACTGCTTGGAGTTTGAACGCTTGATTTTATCAAAGCGTGGGTTTTCAGATTCTGTAATAGATACTCTTATTCAGGCTAGAAAGCCTGTAACTAGAAAAATTTACCATAATATATGGAAAAAATATATCTGTTGGTGTGAATCTAAAGGATTCCCATGGAACAAGATAAAAATTCCTAAGATTCTTTCCTTTCTACAAGAAGGTTTGGAGAAAGGATTTTCTGCGAGTTCTCTGAAGGGACAGATCTCTGCTTTATCTGTTTTACTTCACAAAAGGCTGGCAGCTGTGCCAGACGTTTAAGCGTTTGTTCAGGCTCTGGTTAGAATCAAGCCTGTTTACAGACCTTTGACTCTTCCCTGGAGTCTTAATCTAGTTCTTTCAGTTCTTCAAGGGGTTCCGTTTGAACCCTTACATTCCATAGATATTAAGTTATTATCTTGGAAAGTTTTGTTTTAGGTTGCAATTTCTTCTGCTAGAAGAGTTTCTGAGTTATCTGCTCTGCAGTGTTCTCCGCCCTATCTGGTCCATGCAGATAAGGTGGTTTTTACGTACTGAGCCTGGTTTTCTTCCGAAGGTTGTTTCCAACAAAAATATTAACCAGGAGATAGTTGTACCTTCTTTGTGTCCGAATCCAGTTTCATAGAAGGAACGTTTGTTACACAATTTGGACGTTGTCCGTGATCTAAAATTCTATTTAGATGCTACAAAGGATTTCAGACAAACATCTTCCTTGTTTGTTGTTTATTCTGGTAAAAGGAGAGGTCAAAAAGCAACTTCTACCTCTCTATCTTTTTGGCTTAAAAGCATCATCAGATTGGCTTATGAGACTGCCGGACGGCAGCCTCCTGAAAGAATCACAGCTCATTCCACTAGGGCCGTGGCTTCCACATGGGCCTTTAAGAACGAGGCTTCTGTTGATCAGATATGTAAGGCAGCGACTTGGTCTTCACTGCACACTTTTACCAAATTTTACAAATTTGATACTTTTGCTTCTTCTGAGGCTATTTTTGGGAGAAAGGTTTTGCAAACCGTGGTGCCTTCCATCTAAGTGACCTGATTTGCTCCCTCCCATCATCCGTGTCCTAAAGCTTTGGTATTGGTTCCCACAAGTAAGGATGACGCCGTGGACCGGACACACCTATGTTGGAGAAAACAGAATTTATGTTTACCTGATAAATTACTTTCTCCAACGGTGTGTCCGGTCCACGGCCCGCCCTGGTTTTTTAATCAGGTCTGATGATTTATTTTCTTTAACTACAGTCACCACGGTATCATATGATTTCTCCTATGCAAATATTCCTCCTTTACGTCGGTCGAATGACTGGGGAAGGCGGAGCCTAGGAGGGATCATGTGACCAGCTTTGCTGGGCTCTTTGCCATTTCCTGTTGGGGAAGAGAATATCCCACAAGTAAGGATGACGCCGTGGACCGGACACACCGTTGGAGAAAGTAATTTATCAGGTAAACATAAATTCTGTTTTTTATGATTTCTTCTGTAACGAGCGCTTCTAAGCATTCTGAAGCCCAATTCCTCTGAGTACAGTGTTTGTCAGAAGGATGTGAAGAGAGTATCGCCTATTTGATTTTATGGTTTCCCTCGCGGGAAATCTTTTCAAGGGTACTGTTATCGGTCGTAGGGATTAATCTCCTACCTCCCTTTTCAGATCGACAATATACTTATTTACCATTACCTCTGTTGATAGCTTTCAGTACTTGTTTGGCTATCTTAAATAATGATACATACTTACCGAAATACACCCATCCACATATAGCAGACACTCAGCTATGGTTTGGCGCTTTATAAAGTTTTTAAAATATATGTATTTTACCTATATTTGCCATGAGTCAGGCCTATGTGTATTTCCCTCTGAAGTCTGGCAGTTTTGTTATGGGAATCATGTTTTAGGAAGTTTGTCTTACCTGGGGTATAGTCTGTTTTTTTGTTTTTTTTTTACTTGTTTTTTCTTTGAAAAACTTGCAGGCAAATTAGGCTTGCGAGGGCGCAAAATGCAGTTTCTAATGACACGGTGAGTCCACGGATCATCTCTAATTACTATTGGGAATATCACTCCTGCCCAGCAGGAGGAGGCAAACAGCACCACAGCAAAGCTGTTTATCACCTCCCTTCCCTCCAACCCCAGTCATTCTCTTTGCCTACGTTAAGAGCAAGGAGGTGGTAAAGTTTAGGTGTCTGGAAGAAGATTCTTCAATCAAGATTTTATTAATTTTCAGCAGTGCAAGTTTGTTCTGCTTTCTCCTGGGGTGTAGCCATAGCCCAGGTAAGTCTCTTCAGTAGAGCAGTGGTGGCTTTTAAGCAATTGGGAACTTGTGGGGTATAATCCTCACTGCGTCTCCCAAGTAGTTATTGCTGCCCTAACTTGAAAGCCTGAGTAAGATTACTCAATCTGTCTTTTTCCACAGGTCCATGTGAGGGAGCAAGCCTCTCAAACCTAGTGAGCTGCCCTGCTGCCTGGCAGATTACATTGAGGTAAGTGCTAATCTTATTTTTCTGAGCAGTATATGGCACTTTAACACTTCACTTGGATGGGACGCTAGATACATTGCTCCTATTGAGTTAAGGAGATAATATAAGGCAGTGTTTGCAGGCACTGGGGACAAGGAGACATAGGCTGTTAGTATGTTCAGATCTAGAAGTGGTGTGTTTTCACTTGCTCCCAACGGCTTTACTTCAGAGTACAATTATGCCGGCCGGGAGGTTAGTGTCTTTCTAATGACATGGTAAGTCCACGCATCATCTCTAATTACTATTTGGGAATATCACTCCTGGTCAGCAGGAGGAGGCAAAGAGCACCACAGCAAAGCTGTTACATATCCACCTCCCTTCCCTCCAACCCCAGTCATTCTTTGCCTACATTAAAAGCAAGGAGGTGGTAAAGTTTAGGTGTCTGAAAGAAGATTCTTCAATCAAGATTTTATTATTTTGAAGCAGAGCAAGTTTGTCCTGCTTCCTCCTGGGGTTTAGCCGTAGCCCATCTCAGTCTCTTCAGTAGAGCAGTGGTGGCTTTTAAGCAGTTGGGAACTTGTGGGGTATAATCCTCACTGCACCTCCCAAACAATTGTTGCCCTATTCGGAAAGCCTGACTAGGATTATTCAGTCTCTTATTTTTCCCACGGGTCCATGTGAGGGAGAGGACCAATCATACCATGTGAGCTGCCCTGCTGCCGGGCAGATTGTTCTTCAGGTAAGTGCCTAATTTTATTTTCTTGATGAATGTGGCACACTTTGTTAAGCCTGATTTTGGGACACTTACAATCCTATTTGGGGTTAATGTGATTTTAGTAGGCAGTGTGTGCAGGCACTGGGGATGTATAGTATTTTGGAGAGAGGCTCAGACTTTATTATTTTATTGTTCCAGTTCTGAAGGCTGATATGGTTATTGTTCAGGTTTTCATTCCGGTTCTTGGGGGACAGTCAGTGTGTGTTTACTATGAGAAGCAACGGCTCTGGCATTAATAATGGGGACCGGCTTCTTCTAGTTAGATTACGCCCACGAATAGGAAGGGCAGGCTTCTGAGGCGGCAATTATTGTTAGTGTTCATGTTAGTTCTGGTCCGGAGTCTGTTACTGCGTCTCTACTTAAAGGAATCAGTGACAAGTGTTACGGAGCCGTTTTTGAACAGCTAGACTTGAGTCCGGATCGTAGTTTGAGGAATCCGGTTCACAGGGGGACAGGTAGGCACCTCAGCAAGGAGTGCTGAGGTGAGGAGGCTGCCTGAGGGTTATTGTACACTGCTGTTTTTGCGGTAGTCAAGGAATAAAATAAATGTATTTTTACTTAAAATTTAAAGTGACTAACATTTTTTGGTATTAATATTTTTAAACTTAAATAAAGCTGTTTAAGTTTATTTTGTTTATAAATTGAGTAAAGATGGATCAAGAGGCCCCTGCAAAATGTTACATGTGGCTTGTGTTTTGACTCTAATGTGGAACCCCCAATTCCATTATGTCCCTTATGTATTGAAAGAACATTACATTACAGGGATAGAGTTTTTGAATCTGAGCCATCATTAGCTAAGGCGGATGCTGTTCAGGGGTCCCCTGTCCAAGATATGCTGCAGCTTTCTCCTCAAGTGTCCCAAACATTATCGCCCACACATGCAGTGCCCTGCGTTTCCTCTCAAACTCCAGTTGGGGTTACCTTGCATGACATTGCTACCTACATATCCTCTGCGGTAACTGATGCGCTGTCTGCTTTTCCCATGCTACAGGCAAAGCGCAAGGGGAAATGTAAGGAATCAATGAGTAAGGTTTCTGACAGTCGTGGCTATTCTGAATGTTTCCTCCTAGAAGTCTGAGGAGGAAGATACTTCGGTAGCATCTGAGGGTGAAGTCTCAGACTCTGTGTAATTCCTTCTACTGATGCTGAAGTTGTATCCTTAAGGTTTAAGCTAGAACACCTCCAGTTCTTACTTAGAGGTTTTGGCCACTCTGGACGACTCCGACCTGACTGTTGTGGTCAATCCTAAGAAGTCAAGTAAGTTAAACAAATACTTTGACTTCCTTCCACGGTGGAGGTCTTTCCGGTACCAGACCGGGCTACAGGGATTATTGCTCGGGAATGGGAGAGACGTGGTATCCCTTTTTCTCCATCCCCAACTTTTAAGATGTTTCCAATAGCTGACTTTATTAAAGACTCTTGGCAGACGGTCCCCAAGGTGGAAGGGGCAATTTCCACTTTGGCTAAGAGAACCACTATTCCCATAGAGGTCCTTAACGACCGAGGACGTGCAGGGTACGTCCTCAGAAAAAAGGCAGTTAATGCCTGAGAACGTACCCTGCACGTCCTCGGTTTGGAAAGCAGCTGGAAGCGATCCTGATCACTTCCAGCTGCTTTCCGGTTATTGCAGGATGCCTCGATATCGAGGCATCCTGCAATAACAATTTTTGCCCCTCCGGTGCAGAGAGAGCCACTCTGTGGCCCTCTCTGCACCGGACATCGATGGCCGCATTCGTTGGTGGGTGGGAGCGTAAATGGGAGGTGGGTGGGCGGCCATCGATGGCTTCTTAGTCAGAGAGGGGGGCGGGATCGCCGGGGGCGCGCACAGGGCGTGTGCACGGGGAGGGAGCGGGTGGGAACCGCTTACACTACAGAAACTTGTACATATTTTTGTACAAAATAATAAAAATAAAACGTAATGGAAGGGATCTGGGAGGGGGTGGGGGATTGATCTGGGGGGGGGGGGAGCTACACTACAGAAAAAACTAAAATAAATAAAAAAAAAAACCATTTTTATATGCAAACTGGGTACTGGCAGACAGCTGCCAGTACCCAAGATGGCCCCCAATAAGGCAGTGGGGTGGGGGGGGGGTAGAGAGCTGTTTTGGGGGGGATCAGAGAGGTTGGGGGCTAAGGGGGATCCTACATAGCAGCATATGTAAATATGCTTTAAAAAAAACTAAAAAAAAAAAACTTTTATTTTAGTACTGGCAGACTTTCTGCCAGTACTTAAGATGGCGGGGACAATTGTGGGGTGGGGGAGGGAAGAGAGCTCTATGGGAGGGATCAGGGGGTCTGATGTGTCAGGTGGGAAGCTGATCTCTACACTAAAGCTAAAATTAACCCTGCAAGCTCCCTACAAGCTACCTAATTAACCCCTTCACTGCTGGGCATAATTCACGTTTTGTGCGCAGTGGCATTTAGCGGCCTTTTAATTACCAAAAAGCAACACCAAAGCCATATATGTCTGCTATTTCTGAACAAAGGGGATCCCAGAGAATCATTTACAACCATTTGTACCATAATTGCACAAGTTGTTTCTAAATAATTTTAGTGAGAAACCTAAAGTTTGTGAAAAAGTTGACTATTTTTTTTAATTTAATCGTATTTGGCGGTGAAATGGTGGCCTGAAATATACCAAAATGGGCCTAGATCAATACTTGGGGTTGTCTACTACACTACACTAAAGCTAAAATTAACCCTACAAGTTCCCTAATTAACCCCTGCACTGCTGAGCATAATACACTTGTGGTGTGCAGCAGCATTTAGCGGACTTCTAATTACTTAAAAACAACGCCAAAGCGATATATGTCTGCTATTTCTGAACAAAGGGGATCCCAGAGAAGCATTTACAACCATTTGTGCCATAATTGCACAAAATGTTTGTTAATGATTTCAGTGAGAAACCTAAAATTTGGAAAAATTTTACTTTTTTTTTTTATTTGATCGCATTTGGCGGTGAAATAGTGGCATGAAATATACCAAAATGGGCCTAGATCAATACTTTGGGATGTCTTCTAAAAAAATATATATACATGTCAAGGGATATTCAGGGATTCCTGAAAGATATCAGTGTTCCAATGTAACTAGCGCTAATTTTGAAAAAAAGTGGTTTGGAAATAGCAAAGTGCTACTTATATTTATGGCCCTATAACTTGCAAAGAACATGTAAACATTGGGTATTTATAAACTCTGGACAAAATTTAGAAACTATTTAGCATGGGTGTTTTTTGGTGGTTGTAGATGTGTAACAGATTTTGGGGGTCAAAGTTAGAAAAAGTGTGTTTTTTTCCATTTTGTCCTCATATTTTATAATTTTTTTTATAGTAAATTATAAGATATGATGAAAATAATGGTATCTTTAGAAAGTCCATTTAATGGCGAAAAAAACGGTATATAATATGTGTGGGTACAGTAAATGAGTAAGAGGGAAATTACAGCTAAACACAAAGACCGCAAAAATGTAAAAATAGCCTTGGTCCCAAACGGACAGAAAATGGAAAAGTGCTGTGGTCATTAAGGGGTTAAGGATCCTATGGATAAGTAGTTGAAGGGGTTACTAAAAAAAGATGTATGTACACCAGGGTTTACAATGGCAACCTGCGGTGTGTATTGCTACCATCACTAGTGCGGCGGCTTACTGGTTTGATATATTCAGACAGATACTCCCCTTGAGGAGATCAGGATAGGATCAAGGCTCTTAAGTTGGCCAATTCCTTTATTACTGATGCTTCTGGTTTTGCAGTACTGGCCCGCAGAGCTTTATGGTTGAAATCATGGTCTGCGGATGTGTCATTTAAGCTTTTGGCGATTCCCTTCAAGGGTAAGACCTTGTTTGGGCCGGGCTTGGCTGAAATTATTTCTGACATTATGGGAGGTAAGGGTCTTTTCCTCCAGGATAAGAGGAATAAGCAGAAGGGACGTTAGAGTAATTTTCGTTCCTTTCGAAACTTCAAGGGTAAGCCTTTCTCTCCCTCTACAAAGCAGTAACAGTCCAAGCCTTCCTGGAGGTCCAACCAGTCATGGAACAAGGGAAAGCAATCTAAGAAGCCCGCTACTGACTCAGTCAGCATGAAGGGTCTGCCCCCGATCCGGGATCAGATCTTGTGGGGAGCAGACTTTCTTTCTTAGCTCAGGCTTGGGTTCGGGATGTTCAGGATCCCTGGGCGGTGGACATCGTGTCCCAGGGGTACAAACTAGAGTTCAAAACCTTACCTCCCAGGGGCAGGTTTCTGCTCTCAAGATTATCTGTAGACCAGATAAAGAGAGGCGTTCTTACACTGTTAGACCTTTCTGACCTGGGAGTGATAGATCCTGTTCCAATGCAGGAACAGGGTCTGGGATTTTACTCCAATCTGTTTGTGGTTCCCAAAAAAGAGGGAACTTTCAGACCAATTTTAGATCTCAAGAGTCTAAACAAGTTCCTCAGAGTACTGTCCTTCAAGATGGAAACTATTCGTTCCATTCTTCCCTTGGCTCAAGAGGGTCAATTTATGACAACAGTAGATTTAAAGGATGCGTACCTGCATGTTGCCATCCACAGGGATCACTCCAGGTTTCTGAGGTTCGCATTTCTAGACAAACCCTTCCAGTTTGTGGCGCTTCCATTCGGCCTCGCCACAGCTCCCAGAATTTTTTCAAAACTCCTGGGACCTCTGTTGGCGGTGCTCCGGTTGAAGGGCATTGCAGTGGCACCTTACCTGGATGTCATTCTGGTTCAGGCGCCATCCTTTCAACAAGCGAACTCCCACACGGAGATGTTGTTATCCTTCCTGCGCTCTCAAGGATTGAATGTGAATTTGGGAAAGAGTTACTTAATGCCAGCTACAAGGGTAGTGTTTTTGGGAACCATAATAGATTCCCTATGGAAAATATTTCTGACAGAGGTCAGAAAATCGAAAATCTTTGATTCTTGTCAGGCGCTTCAGTACTCTCCTCGGCCATCAGTGGCTCAATGTATGGAGGTAATCAGTCTGATGGTAGCTGCCATGGACATCATTCAGTTTGCCCATTTCCACCTCAGACCTCTGCAGTTATGCATGCTCAGGCAATGGAACGGGGATTATGCGGATCTGTCTCCGTGATTACATCTGGATCAGGCAACTAGAGATTCTCTTCTTTGGTGGTTGTCTCAGGAACACCTCTCCCAGGGAACCTGCTTCCTCAGACCCACCTGGGTGATTGTGAAAACAGACGCCAGCCTGCTGGGATGGGGAGCAGTCTGGGGCTCTCTAAAGGCTCAGGGGACATGGACTCGGGAGGAGTCTGTTCTCCCCATAAACATCCTAGAGCTGAGGGCAATCTTCAATGCTTTTCTGGCCTAACCTCAGTTTGCTTCAGCCCGGTTTATCAGGTTCCAGTCGGACAACATAACTTCAGTGGCTTACATCAACCATCAGGGAGGAACTCTGCGTTCCTTGTCCATGATAGAGATAGCCAAGATTATTCAGTAGGCGGAGACCCACAACTGCTATCTGCGATCCACATTCCAGGAGTGGACAATTGGGAAGTGGATTTTCTGAGCAGACAGACCTCTCACCCGGGGGAGTGGGAACTCCATCTGGAAGTGTTTTCCAGCTTGATTCTCAAATAAGGACAACCAGAACTGAATCTCATGGCATCTCATCAGAATGCCAAGCTCCCGAGGTACGGGTCGAGGGATCCTCAGGCTGTACTAATAGATGCTCTGGCGGTCCCTTGGAATTTCAGTCTAGCATACCTATTTCCTCCGTTCACTCCTTCCTTGGGTCATTGCTCAAATCAAACAGGAGAGGGTATCGGTGATCCTCATTGCACCGGCGTGGCCTCGCAGGGTCTGGTATGCAGACCTAGTGGAGATGTCATCTCTTCCACCTTGGAGACTTCCATTGAGGAAGGACCTTCTACTTCAAGGGCACTAACTTCACTCAAATCTAGTTTCCCTGAAGCCGACTGCTTGAAAATTGAACGCTTAATTTTATCTAATTGTGTTTTTTCTGAGTCGGTCATTGAGACAATGATTCAGGCTCGTAAGCCTGTGACTAGAAAGATTTACCATAAGATATGGCGTAAATATCTGCATCAGTGTGAATCCAGAGGCTACTCTTGGAGTAGAGTTCGGATTCCTAGATTTTTGTCCTTTCTCCAGGAGGGTCTGGAGAAGGGTTTATCTGCGAGTACCTTGAAGGGTCAAATATCTGCCTTGTCTATTTTGTTGCATAAACGTCTGGCGGATGTACCAGACGTGCAATCTTTTTGTAAGGCCTTGGTCAGAATCAGGCCTGTGTTCAAACCTGTTACTCCTCCCTGGAGTCTTAACCTTGTTCTTAAAGTTCTTCAACAGGCTCTGTTGAGCCTATGCATTCCTTAGTTATTAAATTATCTTGGAAAGTTTTGTTTCTTGTTGCAATTTCTTCTGCCCGCAGAGTCTCAGAACTCTCGGCGTTGCGGTGTGATTCGCCTTATCTTATTTTTCATTCTAACAAGGTAGTTCTGCGTATTAAGTTAGGGTTCCTTCCTAAGGTGGTTTCGGATAGGAACATTTAATCAAGAATTGTTGTTCCTTCTTTGTGTCCTAACCCTTCTCATAAGGAGTTTCTGCTGCACAACCTAGATGTGGTGCGTGCGTTGAAATACTATTTACAGGCGACTAAGAATTTTAGTCAGTCTTTGGCTCTGTTGTTTTCTCTGGGAAATGTAAGGGGCAGAAAGCTACGGCTACTTCTCTTCGTGGCTGAAGAGTATAATTCGCTTAGCCTCCTGAGTGTCACGGCTTATTCTACGAGGGCTGTTTCCTCTTCCTGGGCTTTAAAAAAATGAAGCTTCTGTGGAACAGATTTGCAAGGCTGCAACTTGGTCCTCTTTACACACTTTTTCTAAATTTATATAAATTTGATACTTTTGCCTCGGCTGAGGCTTCTTTTGGGAGAAAGGTTCTTCAAGCAGTGGTGCCTTCCGTTTAGGTTTCCTGTCTTGTCCCTCCATTATCTGTTTCCTCTAGCTTGGGTATTGATTCCCAATAGTAATTAGATCATCCGTGGACTCACCGTGTCATTGGAAAGAAAACAAAATTTATGCTTACCTGATAAATTTATTTCTTGACACGGTGAGTCCACGGCCCGCCCTGTTTTTTTAAGACTAGTTTTTGTTGTATTATAAACCTCAGCCACCTCTGCACCTTGTTGCTTTCTCTCCTTTTACTTCGGTCGAATGACTAGGGTTAGATGGAAGGGAGGTGATATTTAACAGCTTTGCTGTGGTGCTCTTTGCCTCGTGCTGGTCAGGAGTAATATTCCCAATAGTAATTAGATGATCCGTGGACTCACCGTGTCATTAGAAACAGCATTTTGAATGAAAATATTTCTGACAGAGGTCAGGAAATCAAAGATCTTCTACTCTTGTCTGACCCTTCAGTCCTCTCCTCGGCCGTCAGTGGCTTAATGCATGGAGGTGATCGGTTTGATGGTAGCCGCCATGGACATCCTTCTGTTTTCACCTCAGACCTCTGCAGTTAGGCATGCTCAGGCAATGTTAACACAAAAACAATTATACACAATATGCTAGATGTTACCAAACCATATCTATGTACAAATGGTAAAAATACTGCCTTCTGTGTGTACCGCTGCCTTCTATCAGTCTCTTCCAAAATGAGAATGCTTAAAATTGTGGTTGTATGTGGTATAGAGGTGCAGGTGTTTTCTTATTCGATGTTCCAGAGTTGCCTGAGAATGAAAGGGCTTTATTTCTATGTGTGTAGATCAACACCACATAATTGATGCAGTATACTTACTCTGAAAAAGTTCAGAGTCTGGCTCCCTCTTATGAGTTAATCTGTATGATATGTTGAGAATAGAGATTTCCCAAATCCAATGTGGCTGTGATTGCAGAATAACGTACTCAAAATACGGTGTGATACTGATGTAAAATGTGCAGTATACTTACTCCGATAAAATCGGAATCCGGCTCCTTGTGCAGCGCTCCCGCTGATATGGTAGAAAGAATCCAAAGGACAGCAAACAAAATTCGTATAAAATACAAATTTATTTAAAACATGTCACTATAGATAAATAGGTAAAAGCTCATAATAAAAAGCTCTATGCGTTTCAACGATATTACGTCTTTCTCAAGAGCAGTAAAATAATGAGATGCTGCCTTTGGGTTTACACAGGTGCTTTTTATACAAAAGTAATCAATATTCCTTTTCCGGTTTTACCGGAGCCAGACTCACAAATTTATTAGATACTAATATCGTCAGCCGATTTTTTTTGTTTAGATTAATATTCAAAGTTAACTTTTTTGTGTGCAAAAATTGCACGGGGTCTAATTGTAATTTAGATATATAAATCGGATGAAGATATTTTGAAATTTTACCTCGTTTGTTTAGGACCAATCAAAATCATTTGAATACCACAGTTCCATTTCGAGTTCATGGTAAACATAAGTTCCAAAACAGGTCCGCTCCTGTGTTGCGGTCACGTGTTGGTAGAAGGGCCAATCCTGGATAGTGTTCGGCAATCTTTTGTTTTCATTCCAATACAGATAGATTTTGCCGTTTTACGTCAGACATGGCAAACAATCCTGATTGGCATTCCATAGTCCTTGTTTGTATGTCTAGTGGCAATAGTTATTATAGAAATTGATCTGAAAATAATAGTGAAGATCACTAAAAGTTCACTTTGCAATGGATTACAAATTCACAAACTTTATTTGATAAATGTTCTATTTCAGAACCATTATATTATTCAACTGAGATTATTCGCTAGAAAGCACTGTTATTTGTTGTAACATGGAGAAAAACTGCTTGTATGAATAAAGTTACAAAAGTGATATATCACAAATGTGATACATATGTAAAAATAAGAAAAAATATGAAAAAAGTGAAAAAATATGAATAAATAAGAAAAAATAAGAGAAAAAATAAAATAAAATAATAAAATTAAAATAAAGTAAAATGAAATAAAAACATAATTTATGTAAGAACTTACCTGATAAATTCATTTCTTTCATATTAGCAAGAGTCCGTGAGCTAGTGACGTATGGGATATACATTCCTACCAGGAGGGGCAAAGTTTCCCAAACCTCGAAATGCCTATAAATACACCCCTCACCACACCCACAATTCAGTTTAACGAATAGCCAAGAAGTGGGGTGATAAGGAGCGAAAGCATCAAAAATAAGGAATTGGAATAATTGTGCTTTATAAAAAAAAAAAAAAAAATCATAACCACCACAGAAAGGGTGGACCTCATGGACTCTTGCTAATATGAAAGAAATTAATTTATCAGGTAAGTTCTTACATAAATTATGTTTTCTTTCATGTAATTAGCAAGAGTCCATGAGCTAGTGACGTATGGGATAGCAGATACCCAAGTTGTGGAACTTCCACGCAAGAGTCACTAGAGAGGGAGGGATAAAATAAAGACAGCCAATTCCGCTGAAAAAATAATCCACAACCCAAATCAAAAAAGTTAATCTTATAATGAAAAAAACAAATTATAAGCAGAAGAATCAAACTGAAACAGCTGCCTGAAGTACTTTTCTACCAAAAACTGCTTCAGAAGAAGAAGAAAAAACATAAAAATGGTAGAATTTAGTAAAAGTATGCAAAGAAGACCAAGTTGCTGCTTTGCAAATCTGATCAACAGAAGCTTCATTCCTAAAAGCCCAGGAAGTAGAAACTGACCTAGTAGAATGAGCCGTTATCCTTTGAGGCAGGGACTTACCCGACTCTACATAAGCATGACGAATCAAAGACTTTAACCAAGATGCCAAGGAAATGGCAGAAGCCTTCTGACCTTTCCTGGAACCAGAAAAGATAACAAATAGACTAGAAGTCTTTCTAAAACCTTTAGTAGCTTCAACATAATATTTCAAAGCTCTTACTACATCCAATGAATGTAAAGATCTCTCCATAGAATTCTTAGGATTAGGACACAATGAAGGGACAACAATTTCTCTACTAATGTTGTTAGAATTCACAACCTTAGGTAAAAATTTAAATGAAGTCCGCAACACTGCCTTATCCTGATGAAAAATCAGAAAAAGAGATTCACAAGAAAGAGCAGATAACTCAGAAACTCTTCTAGCAGAAGAGATGGCCAAAAGGAACAACACTTTCCAAGAAAGTAATTTATTATCCAGAGAATGCATAGGTTCAAACAAAGGAGCCTGTAAATCCCTCAGAACCAAATTAAGACTCCAAGGAGGCGAGATTGACTTAATGACAGGCTTGATACGAACCAAAGCCTGTACAAAACAATGAATATCAGGATGATTAGCAATCGTTCTGTGAAAAAGAACAGAAAGAGCAGAGATTTGACCTTTCAAAGAGCTTGCAGACAAACCCTTATCCAAACCATCCTGAAGAAACTGTAAAATCCTAGGAATTCTAAAAGAATGCCAAGAGAATTTATGAGAAGAACACCAAGAAATGTAAGTCTTCCAGACTCGGTAATAAATCTTTCTAGACACAGACTTACGAGCCTGTATCATAGTATTAATCACTGAGTCAGAGAAACCTCTATGGCTAAGAATCAAGCGTTCAATCTCCATACCTTCAAATTTAATGATTTGAGATCCTGATGGAAAAATGGGCCTTGAGATAGAAGGTCTGGCCTTAACGGAAGTGTCCAAGGTTGGCAACTTGCCATCCGAACGAGATCCGCATACCAAAACCTGTGAGGCCATGCTGGAGCCACCAGCAATACAAACGAACGTTACCATTAGAATTTTGGAAATCACTTTTGGAAGAAGAACTAGAGGCGGAAAGATATAAGCAGGTTGATAATTCCAAGGAAGCGACAACGCGTCCACTGCTTCCGCCTGAGGATCCCTGGATCTGGACAGATACCTGGGAAGTTTCTTGTTTAGATGAGAGGCCATCAGATCTATTTCTGGAAGTCCCCAGATTTGAACAATCTGAAGAAATACCTCTTGGTGAAGAGACCATTCGCCCGGATGTAACGTCTGGCGACTGAGATAATTCGCTTCCCAATTGTGAACCACAGAGATTAGACAGGAGCTGGATTCCGCCCATACAAGTATCTGAGATACTTCTTTCATAGCCTGAGGACTGTGAGTCCCACCTTGATGATTGACATACGCCACGGTTGTGACATTGTCTGTCTGAAAACAAATAAATGATTCTCTCTTCAGAAGAGGCCAGAACTGAAGAGCTCTGAAAATCGCACAGAGTTCCAAAATGTTGATTGGTAATTTCGCCTCCTGAAATTCCCAAACCCCCTGCGCTGTCAGAGATCCCCATACAGCTCCCCAACCTGAAAGACTCGCATCTGTTGAGATCACAGTCCAGGTTGGACGAACAAAAGAGACCCCTTGAATTAGACGATGGTGATTCAACCACCAAGTCAGAGAAGATCGAACATTGGGATTTAAGGATATTAATTGTGATATCTTTGTATAATCCCTGCACCACTGGTTCAGCATACAAAGCTGGAGAGGTCTCAGTGAAAGCGAGCAAAGGGGATCGCGTCCGATGCAGCAGTCATGAGACCTAGAATTTCCATGCACAAAGCTACCGAAGGGAATGATTGAGACTGAAGGTTTCGACAAGCTGAAACCAACTTCAGACGTCTCTTTTCTGTTAGAGACAAAGTCATGGACACTGAATCTATTTGAAAAACCAAAAAGGTTACCATTGTCTGAGGAATCAAGGAACTCTTTGGTAAACTGACCCTCCAACCATGTCTTTGAAGAAACAAAACAAGTTGATCCGTATGAGATTCTGCAGAATGTAAAGACTGAGCAAGTACCAAGATATCGTCCAAATAAGGAAATACCGCAATACCCTGTTCTCTGATTACAGAGAGAAGGGCACCGAGAACCTTTGAAAAGATCCTTGGAGCTGTTGCTAGGCCCAAACGGAAGGGCAACAAACTGGTAATGCTTGTCTAGAAAAGAGAATCTCAGGAACTGATAGTGATCTGGATGAATAGGAATATGAAGATATGCATCCTGTAAGTCTATTGTAGACATATAATGCCCTTGCTGAACAAAAGGCAGAATAGTCCTTATAGTCACTATTTTGAATGTTGGTATCCTTACATAACGATTCAATATTTTTAGATCCAGAACTGGTCTGAAGGAATTCTCCTTCTTTGGTACAATGAATAGATTTGAGTAAAACCCCAGACCCCGTTCCAGAACTGGAACTGGCACAATTACCCCAGCCAACTCTAGGTCTGAAACACATTTCAGAAATGCCTGAGCCTTCACTGGGTTTACTGGAATGCGTGAGATAAAAAATCTTCTCACAGGCGGCCTTACCTTGAAACCTATTCTGTACCCTTGTGAAACAATGTTCTGAATCCAAAGACTGTGAATCAAATTGATCCAAATATCTTTGAAAAATCGTAACCTGCCCCCTACCAGCTGTGCTGAAATGAGGGCCGCACCTTCATGCGGATTTGGGAGCTGGTTTTGACTTTCTAAAAGGCTTGGATTTATTCCAGACTGGAGAAGGTTTCCAAGCGGAAACCGTTCCTTTAGGCGAAGGGTCAGGCTTCTGTTCCTTATTCTGACGAAAGGAACGAAAACGATTAGCAGCCCTATATTTACCTTTAGATTTTTTGTCCTGAGGCAAAAAGGTTCCTTCCCCCCCAGTAACAGTTGAAATTATAGAATCCAACTGTGAACCAAATAATTTATTACCTTGGAAAGAAAGAGAAAGCAAAGGTGACTTAGAAGTCATATCTGCATTCCAAGATTTAAGCCATAAAGCTCTTCTAGCTAAAATAGCTAAAGACATATACCTGACATCAATTCTAATGATATAAAAAATGGCATCACAAATAAAGTTATTAGCATGTTAAAGAAGTTTAGCAATGCTATAAGCATTATGGTCTGACACTTGTTGCGCTAAAGCCTCCAACCAGAAAGTGGAAGCTGCAGCAACATCAGCCAAAGAAATAGCAGGTCTAAGAAGATTACCTGAACATAAATAAGCTCTCCTTAGAAAGGATTCAAGCTTCCTATCTAAAGGATCCTTAAAGGAAGTACTATCCGCTGTAGGAATAGTAGTACCTTTAGCAAGAGTAGAGATAGCCCCATCAACTTTAGGGATTTTGTCCCAAAATTCTAATCTATCAGATGGCACAGGGTACAATTTCTTAAACCTTGGAGAAGGAGTAAATTAAGTACCCAGACTATTCCATTCCCTAGAAATTACTTCTGAAATAGCATCAGGAACTGGAAAAACTTCTGGAATAACTACATGAGGTTTAAAAACTGAATTTAAACGCTTAGTAGATTTAGTATCAAGAGGACTAGACTCCTCCATATCTAATGCAATCAACACTTCTTTAAGTAAAGAATGAATAAACTCCATCTTAAATAAATATGAAGATTTATCAGTGTCAATATCTGAAGCAGAATCTTCTGAACCAGATAGATCCTCATCAGAAACAGGTAAGTCAGAATGATGGCGGTCACTTAAAAATTCATCTGAAATATGAGAAGTTTTAAAAGACCTTTTACGTTTACTGGAAGGAGGAATAACAGACAGAGCCTTCCTAATAGAATTAGAAACAAATTCTTTTACATTAACAGGGACATCCTGAACATTAGATGTTGAAGGAAAAACAACAGGTAAAGGATTATTACTAATGGAGACACTATCTGCGTTAGAAAGTTTATCATGACAACTAACACAAACTACAGCCGGAGGAACAGTTACCAAAAGTTTACAACAAATGCACTTAACTTTGGTAGAACCAGCATCAGGCAGCGTCTTTCCAGAAGTAGATTCTGATCCAGGGTCAGGTTGTGACATCTTGCATTATGTAATAGAAAAAACAACATATAAAGCAAAATTATCAAATTCCTTAAATGACAGTTTCAGGAATGGGAAAAGATGCAAATAAACAAGCCTCTAGCAACCAGAAGCAATAAAAAAGTGAGACTTAAATAATGTGAAAAAAGGTGGAGACCAGAATGACGGCCACATTTTTTGGCACAAAGTATGACGCCCACATTATTGGCGCCAAATGCAAGGCCCATATTTTTTGGCGCCAAGTATGACGCCACATACTTTGACGTCAAAAACGATGCCCACATTTTTTGGCGCAAAAAAACGTCTGTAATACACATACGTCAAAAAATTACGCAACCACAAACAAACTTCAGGCGTCAACTATGGCGCCGGAAATGACAGAATTTTGCGCCAAAAAAGTTTGCGCCAAGAATGACGCAATAAATTGAAGCATTTTCTGCCCCTGCGGGTCAATTGAAAAATTTTAAGGTAAGAAAAAAATTATTTATTCATATGCATTATCCCAAATAATGAAACTGACAGTCTGAATGAAGGAATACTGATTATCCTGAATCATGGCAAATATAAGTTTAAACACATATATTTAGAACTTTACATATAAAGTGCCCAACCATAGCTTAGAGTGTCATAAATAAAATAAGACTTACTTACCCTAAGACACTCATCTACATATAGTAGATAGCCAAACCAGTACTGAAACGAGAATCAGTAGAGGTAATGGAATATAAGAGTATATCGTCGATCTGAAAAGGGAGGTAGGAGAAGAAATCTCTACGACCGATAACAGAGAACCTATGAAATAGATCCCCTATAGGAAGACCATTGTATTAAAATAGGCAATACTCTCTTCACATCCCTCTGACATTCACTGCACTCTGAGAGGAAAACCGGGTTTCAGCCTGCTGCGAAGCGCATATCAACGTAGAATCTAGCACAAACTTACTTCACCACCTCCATGGGAGGCAAAGTTTGTAAAACTGAATTGTGGGTTTGGTGAGGGGTGTATTTATAGGCATTTTGAGGTTTGGGAAACTTTGCCCCTCCTGGTAGGAATGTATATCCCATACGTCACTAGCTCATGGACTCTTGCTAATTACATGAAAGAAATCAATGATACCTTTCTATATTACACATCTTGGGTCTCAAGAAACTTACAGATAGAATTATATGAAGGCCGCTACTCTGATGTCTTTATTTAATCCATGGTGGCCATAGGTTTTTAATGTGTGTATCCACCATAATTCTCTCTTATTTAATTCTTTTTCTATCTCACCTCCTCTCCAATGTAGAGAGACTTTTTCAATGCCTATCCAAATTAAATGGTTTTTATTTTTGTAGCATTGGCAATTTTTGAAGTGAATAGGAACACCATGATCATCCTTCTTTTTCTCTATTTTGTATAGATGTTTAAGTATTCTTGTCTTTATAAATCTTGAGGTTTGGCCTAAATATTGTACTTTACATTCACATTGTAGTAACTATATCACATTCTTGGTCTTACAACTGATAAATTCTTTAATTGGATACGTTTTGCCTGTTACAGTTGAAGTAAAAATTTTGTATGTCTTTTTTGTGTGATTACATGCTTTGCAGTGTCCACAAGTGTAAAAGCCTGTCAGATTCGAGATCTGGATTGGTTTAGGTGGATTCATTCCTTTCATAAGGGACGGTGCTAATCTTTGTTTGAAATTCATGCCTTTTCTAAAAGTAATGGATGGCTTGTTTGGAATGATGGTTTTAAGATATTCATCATTTTTTAGAACTTTCCAATGTTTATTTATGATATGTTTTATCTGCTTATGGCCACAATTAAAAGTGGTAGTGAATCTTGGAAACTGTGTCTTAAAAAGTTCTTGTTTTTGTTTAGTAGTGTTTGAGATTAATGTTGTTCTATCTCTGTTACCTACTTCTTTCCTGTCCTTTTCTAATAGGTGGCTTTCATATCCCTTTTTATGATTTTATTTGATCTTTTTTCTTATTTTTTCTTATTTATTCATATTTTTTCACTTTTTTCATATTTTTTCTTATTCTTATTTTTTCTTATTTTCACTAATTTTTCTTATTATGAAATTTGCAATGTCATTTTACATATGTATCACATTTGTGATATATAACTTTTGTAACTTTATTCATACAAGCAGTTTTTCTCCATGATACAACAAATAACTTAGTGTTTTCTAACAAATGATCTCGGTTGAATAATATAATGGTTCTGAAATAGAACATTTATCAAATAAAGTTGTGAATTTATAATCCATTGCAAAGTGAACTTTTAGTGATCTGCACTATTATTTTCAGATCAATTTCTATAATAACTATTGCCACTGGACATACAAACAAGGACTATGGAATGCCAATCAGGATTGTTTGCCGTGTCTGACGTAAAACCGCAAAATCTATCTGTATCGGAATGAAAACAAAAGATTGCCGAACACTATCCAGGATTGGCCCTTCTACCAACACGTGACCGCAACACAGGAGCGCACCTGTTTTGGAACTTATGTTTACCATGAACTCGAAAGGGAACTGTGGTATTCAAATGATTTTGATTGGTCCTAAACAAACGAGGTAAAATTTCAAAATATCTTCATCCGATTTATATATCTAAATTACAATTAGACCCCGTGCATTTTTTGCACACAAAAAAGTTAACTTTGAATATTAATCTAAACAAAAAATCGGCTGACGATATTAGTATCTAATAACTTTGTGAGTCTGGCTCCGGTAAAACCGGAAAAGGAACATTGATTACTTTTGTATAAAAAGCACCTGTGTAAACCCAAAGGCAGCATCTCATTATTTTACTGCTCTTGAGAAAGACGTAATATTGTTGAAACGCGTAGAGCTTTTTATTATGAGCTTTTACCTATTTGTCTATAGTGACATGTTTTAAATAAATTTGTATTTTATACGAATTTTGTTTGCTGTCCTTTGGATTCTTTCTACCATATCAGCGGGAGCGCTGCACAAGGAGCCGGATTCCGATTTTACATCAGTATCACACCGTATTTTGAGTACGTTATTCTGTATTCACAGCCACATTGGATTTGGGAAATCTCTATTCTCAACATATCACACAGATTAACTCATAAGAAGGAGCCGGACTCTGAACTTTTTCAGAGTAAGTATACTGCATCAATTATGTGGTGTTGATCTACACACATAGAAATAAAGCCCTTTCATTCTCAGGCAACTCTGGAACATCGAATAAGAAAACACCTGCGCCTTTATACCACATACAACCACATGCTCAGGCAATGGAATGAGGATTATGTATACCTGTCTCCACGAATTCTTCTGGATCAGGCGACGAGACTCTTCCTTGGTGGCTGTCTCAGGATCATCTCTCCCAGGGAACCAGCTTCCGCAGACCCACCTGGGTGATTGTGACAACGGATGCTAGCCTGCTGGGATGGGGAGCTGTCTGGGGCTCGTTAAAGGCTCAGAGGTAATGGACTTGGGAAAAGTCTGTTCTCCCCATAAACATACTTTTTTTTTTTAAATGCTCTTCTGGCCTGGCCTCAATTAGCGTCAGCTCGGTTTATCAGGTTCCAATTGGACAACATAACTTCAGTTGCTTACATCACACATCAGCGAGGACCTTGGAGTTCCTTTTCCATGACAGGTAGCCAAGATTATCCAGTGGGCAGAGACCCACAACTGCTGTCTATCTGCGATCCACATTCCAGGAGTGGACAATTGGGAAGCGGATTTTCTGAGCAGACAGACCTTTCACCCGGGGCAGTGGGAACTTCATCCGGAGGTGTGTTCCATCTTGATTCTCAAATGGGGACAGCCGGAGCTGGATCTCATGGCATCTCGACAGAATGCCAAGCTCCCGAGGTACGGGTTGAGGGATCATCAGGCTGTACTGATAGATGCTCTGGCGGTCTCTTGGAATTTCAGTCTAGCATACCTATTTCCTCCGTTCGCTCTCCTTCGGGTCATTGCTTGAATCAAACAGGAGAGGGCGTTTGTGATCCTCATTGCACCGGCATGGCTTTGCAGGATCTGGTATGCAGACCTAGTGGAGATGTCATCTCTCCCACCTTAGAGACTTCCATTGAGGAAGGACCTTCTACTTCAAGGGCCCTTCATCCAAATCTCATTTCTCTGAAGCTGACTGCTTGGAGATTGAACGCTTAATTTTATCTAAGCGGGGATTTTCTGAGTAGGTCATTGAGACAATGATTCAGGCTCATAAGCCTGATACCAGAAAGATTTACTATAAGATATGGTGTAAATATCTGTGTTGGTGTGAATTCAGAGGCTACTCTTGGAGTAGAGTTCAGATTCCTAGAATTCTGTCCTTTCTCCAGGAGGGTTTGGAGAAGGGTTTATTGGCAAGTACCTTGAAGGGTCAAATATCTGCCTTGTCTATTTTGTTACATAAACGTCTGGCGGATGTACCAGACGTGCAATCGTTCTGTTAGGCCTTGGTCAGAATCAGGCCTTTGTTCAAACCTGTTACTCCTCCCTGGAGTCTTAACCTTGTTCTTAAAGTTCTTCAGCAGGCTCTGTTTGAGCATATGCATTCCTTAGATATTAAGTTATCTTGGAAAGTTTTGTTTCTTGTTGCAATTTCTTCTGCTTGAAGAGTCTCAGAGCTCTCGGCGTTGCAGTTTGAATCTCCTTACTGTATTTATTATTCGGATAAGGTAGTTTCTCCAACATAGGTGTGTCCGGTCCACGGCGTCATCCTTACTTGTGGGATATTCTCCTCCCCAACAGGAAATGGCAAAGAGCCCAGCAAAGCTGGTCACATGATCCCTCCCAGGCTCCGCCTACCCCAGTCATTCTCTTTGCCGTTGTACAGGCAACATCTCCACGGAGATGGCTTAGAGTTTTTTAGTGTTTAACTGTAGTATTTTTATTATTCAATCAAGAGTTTGTTATTTTAAAATAGTGCTGGTATGTACTATTTACTCTGAAACAGAAAAGAGATGAAGATTTCTGTTTGTATGAGGAAAATGATTTTAGCAACCGTTACTAAAATCCATGGCTATTCCACACAGGACTGTTGAGAGGAATTAACTTCAGTTGGGGGAACAGTGAGCAGTCTCTTGCTGCTTGAGGTATGACACATTCTAACAAGACGATGTAATGCTGGAAGCTGTCATTTTCCCTATGGGATCCGGTAAGCCATGTTTATTAAGATAGTAAATAAGGGCTTCACAAGGGCTTATTAAGACTGTAGACTTTTTCTGGGCTAAATCGATTCATATATTACACATATTTAGCCTTGAGGAATCATTTAATCTGGGTATTTTGGTACGGCAGGCACTGTTTTAGACACCTTATTCTTTAGGGGCTTTCCCTAATCATAGGCAGAGCCTCATTTTCGCGCCGGTATTGCGCACTTGTTTTTGAGAGGCATGACATGCAGTCGCATGTGTGAGGAGCTCTGATACATAGAAAAGACTTTCTGAAGGCGTCATTTGGTATCGTATTCCCCTTTGGGCTTGGTTGGGTCTCAGCAAAGCAGATACCAGGGACTGTAAAGGGGTTAAAGTTAAAACGGCTCCGGTTCCGTTATTTTAAGGGTTAAAGCTTCCAAATTTGGTGTGCAATACTTTTAAGGCTTTAAGACACTGTGGTGAAATTTTTGGTGAATTTTGAACAATTCCTTCATATTTTTTCGCAATTGCAGTAATAAAGTGTGTTCAGTTTAAAATTTAAAGTGACAGTAACGGTTTTATTTTAAAACGTTTTTTTGTACTTTGTTATCAAGTTTTATGCCTGTTTAACATGTCTGAACTACCAGATAGACTGTGTTCTGAATGTGGGGAAGCCAGGGTTCCTTCTCATTTAAATAAATGTGATTTATGTGACAATGAAAATGATGCCCAAGATGATTCCTCAAGCGAGGGGAGTAAGCATGGTACTGCATCATTCCCTCCTTCGTCTACACGAGTCTTGCCCACTCAGGAGGCCCCTAGTACATCTAGCGCGCCAATACTCCTTACTATGCAACAATTAACGGCTGTAATGGATAATTCTATCAAAAAACATTTTAGCCAAAATGCCCACTTATCAGCGTAAGCGCGACTGCTCTGTTTTAGATACTGAAGAGCATGACGACGCTGATGATAATGGTTCTGAAATGCCCCTACACCAGTCTGATGGGGCCAGGGAGGTTTTGTCTGAGGGAGAAATTTCAGATTCAGGGGAAAATTTCTCAACAAGCTGAACCCGATGTGATTACATTTAAATTTAAGTTGGAACATCTCCGCGCCCTGCTTAAGGAGGTATTATCCACTCTGGATGATTGTGAGAATTTGATCATCCCAGAGAAACTATGTAAAATGGACAAGTTCCTAGAGGTCCGGGGCTCCCAGAAGCTTTTCCTATACCCAAGCGGGTGGCGGACATTGTAAATAAAGAATGGGAAAGGCCCGGTATACCTTTCGTCCCTCCCCCCATATTTAAAAAATTGTTTCCTATGGTCGACCCCAGAAAGGACTTATGGCAGACAGTCCCCAAGGTCGAGGGAGCGGTTTCCACTTTAAACAAACGCACCACTATACCCATAGAAGATAGTTGTGCTTTCAAAGATCCTATGGATAAAAAATTAGAAGGTTTACTTAAAAAGATGTTTGTTCAGCAGGGTTACCCTTCTACAACCAATTTCATGCATTGTCCCTGTCACTACAGCCGCGTGTTTCTGGTTCGATGAGCTAGTAAAGGCGGTCGATAGTGATTCTCCTCCTTATGAGGAGATTATGGACAGAATCCGTGCTCTCAAATTGGCCTAATTCTTTCACCCTAGACGCCACTTTGCAATTGGCTAGGTTAGCGGCTAAGAATTCTGGGTTTGCTATTGTGGCGCGCAGAGCGCTTTGGTTGAAATCTTGGTCAGCTGATGCGTCTTCCAAGAACAAACTACTTAACATTCCTTTCAAGGGGAAAACGCTGTTTGGCCCTGACTTGAAAGAGATTATCTCTGATATCACTGGGGGCAAGGGCCACGCCCTTCCTCAGGATCGGTCTTTCAAGGCCAAAAATAAACCTAATTTTCGTCCCTTTCGTAGAAACGGACCAGCCCAAAGTGCTACGTCCTCTAAGCAAGAGGGTAATACTTCTCAAGCCAAGCCAGCTTGGAGACCAATGCAAGGCTGGAACAAGGGAAAGCAGGCCAAGAAACCTGCCACTGCTACCAAGACAGCATGAAATGTTGGCCCCCGGTCCGGGACCGGATCTGGTGGGGGGCAGACTCTCTCTCTTCGCTCAGGCTTGGGCAAGAGATGTTCTGGATCCTTGGGCACTAGAAATAGTCTCCCAAGGTTATCTTCTGGAATTCAAGGGGCTTCCCCCAAGGGGGAGGTTCCACAGGTCTCAGTTGTCTTCAGACCACATAAAAAGACAGGCATTCTTACATTGTGTAGAAGACCTGTTAAAAATGGGAGTGATTCATCCTGTTCCATTAGGAGAACAAGGGATGGGGTTCTACTCCAATCTGTTCATAGTTCCCAAAAAAGAGGGAACGTTCAGACCAATCTTAGATCTCAAGATCTTAAACAAGTTTCTCAAGGTTCCATCGTTCAAAATGGAAACCATTCGAACAATTCTTCCTTCCATCCAGGAAGGTCAATTCATGACCACGGTGGATTTAAAGGATGCGTATCTACATATTCCTATCCACAAGGAACATCATCGGTTCCTAAGGTTCGCATTCCTGGACAAGCATTACCAGTTCGTGGCGCTTCCTTTCGGATTAGCCACTGCTCCAAGGATTTTCACAAAGGTACTAGGGTCCCTTCTAGCGGTGCTAAGACCAAGGGGCATTGCAGTAGTACCTTACTTGGACGACATTCTGATTCAAGCGTCGTCCCTTCCTCAAGCAAAGGCTCACACGGACATAGTCCTGGCCTTTCTCAGATCTCACAGATGGAAAGTGAACGTGGAAAAGAGTTCTCTATCTCCGTCGACAAGAGTTCCCTTCTTGGGAACAATAATAGACTCCTTAGAAATGAGGATTTTTCTGACAGAAGCCAGAAAAACAAAACTTCTAAACTCTTGTCGGATACTTCATTCCGTTCCTCTTCCTTCCATAGCGCAGTGCATGGAAGTGATAGGTTTGATGGTAGCGGCAATGGACATAGTTCCTTTTGCGCGCATTCATCTAAGACCATTACAACTGTGTATGCTCAGTCAGTGGAATGGGGACTATACAGACTTGTCCTCCGAAGATACAAGTAAATCAGAGGACCAGAGACTCACTCCGTTGGTGGCTGTCCCTGGACAACCTGTCACAAGGGATGACCTTCCGCAGACCAGAGTGGGTCATTGTCACGACCGACGCCAGTCTGATGGGCTGGGGCGCGGTCTGGGGATCCCTGAAAGCTCAGGGTCTTTGGTCTCGGGAAGAATCTCTTCTACCGATAAATATTCTGGAACTGAGAGCGATATTCAATGCTCTCAAGGCTTGGCCTCAGCTAGCGAGGGCCAAGTTCATACGGTTTCAATCAGACAACATGACGACTGTTGCGTACATCAACCATCAGGGGGGAACAAGGAGTTCCCTGGCGATGGAAGAAGTGACCAAAATCATTCAATGGGCGGAGACTCGCTCCTGCCACCTGTCTGCAATCCACATCCCAGGAGTGGAAAATTGGGAAGCGGATTTTCTGAGTCGTCAGACATTGCATCCGGGGGAGTGGGAACTCCATCCGGAAATCTTTGCCCAAATCACTCAACTGTGGGGCATTCCAGACATGGATCTGATGGCCTCTCGTCAGAACTTCAAGGTTCCTTGCTACGGGTCCAGATCCAGGGATCCCAAGGCGACTCTAGTAGATGCACTAGTAGCACCTTGGACCTTCAAACTAGCTTATGTATTCCCGCCGTTTCCTCTCATCCCCAGGCTGGTAGCCAGGATCAATCAGGAGAGGGCGTCGGTGATCTTGATAGCTCCTGCGTGGCCACGCAGGACTTGGTATGCAGATCTGGTGAATATGTCATCGGCTCCACCATGGAAGCTACCTTTGAGACGAGACCTTCTTGTTCAAGGTCCGTTCGAACAGTCCGAATCTGGTCTCACTCCAGCTGACTGCTTGGAGATTGAACGCTTGATCTTATCAAAGCGAGGGTTCTCAGATTCTGTTATTGATACTCTTGTTCAGGCCAGAAAGCTGTAACTAGAAAAATTTACCACAAAATTTGGAAAAAATATATCTGTTGGTGTGAATCTAAAGGATTCCCTTGGGACAAGGTTAAGATTCCTAAGATTCTATCCTTCCTTCAAGAAGGATTGGAAAAGGATTATCTGCAAGTTCCTTGAAGGGACAGATTTCTGCCTTGTCTGTGTTACTTCACAAAAAGCTGGCAGCTGTGCCAGATGTTCAAGCCTTTGTTCAGGCTCTGGTTAGAATCAAGCCTGTTTACAAACCTTTGACTCCTCCTTGGAGTCTCAACTTAGTTCTTTCAGTTCTTCAGGGGGTTCCGTTTGAACCCTTACATTCCGTTGATATTAAGTTATTATCTTGGAAAGTTTTGTTTTTGGTTGCAATTTCTTCTGCTAGAAGAGTTTCAGAATTATCTGCTCTGCAGTGTTCTCCTCCTTATCTGGGGTTCCATGCAGATAAGGTGGTTTTACGTACTAAACCTGGTTTTCTTCCAAAAGTTGTTTCTAACAAAAACATTAACCAGGAGATAGTCGTGCCTTCTCTGTGTCCGAAACCAGTTTCGAAGAAGGAACGTTTGTTGCACAATTTGGATGTTGTTCGCGCTCTAAAATTCTATTTAGATGCTACAAAGGATTTTAGACAAACATCTTCCTTGTTTGTTGTTTATTCTGGTAAAAGGAGAGGTCAAAAAGCAACTTCTACCTCTCTCTCTTTTTGGATTAAAAGCATCATCAGATTGGCTTACGAGACTGCCGGACGGCAGCCTCCTGAAAGAATCACAGCTCATTCCACTAGGGCTGTGGCTTCCACATGGGCCTTCAAGAACGAGGCTTCTGTTGATCAGATATGTAGGGCAGCGACTTGGTCTTCACTGCACACTTTTACCAAATTTTACAAGTTTGATACTTTTGCTTCTTCTGAGGCTATTTTTGGGAGAAAGGTTTTGCAAGCCGTGGTGCCCTTCCATTTAGGTGACCTGATTTGCTCCCTCCCTTCATCCGTGTCCTAAAGCTTTGGTATTGGTTCCCACAAGTAAGGATGACGCCGTGGACCGGACACACCTATGTTGGAGAAAACAGAATTTATGTTTACCTGATAAATTACTTTCTCCAACGGTGTGTCCGGTCCACGGCCCGCCCTGGTTTTTTTAATCAGGTCTGATAATTTATTTTCTTTAACTACAGTCACCACGGTATCATATGGTTTCTCCTATGCAAATATTCCTCCTTAACGTCGGTCGAATGACTGGGGTAGGCGGAGCCTGGGAGGGATCATGTGACCAGCTTTGCTGGGCTCTTTGCCATTTCCTGTTGGGGAGGAGAATATCCCACAAGTAAGGATGACGCCGTGGACCGGACACACCGTTGGAGAAAGTAATTTATCAGGTAAACATAAATTCTGTTTTTGCGTACTAAGTTAGGGTTTCTCCCTAAAGTGGTTTTGTATAGGAACATTAATCAGGAGATTGTTGTTCCTTCTTTGTGTCCTAACCAATTTTATCATAAGGAACATCTGCTGCACAACCTAGACGTGGTGCATGCGTTGAATTTCTATCTACAGGCGACTAAGGTTTTTCGCCAGTCTTCTGCTCTGTTTGTAGTTTTCGCTCGGAAACGTAAGGGGCAGAAGGCTACGGCTACTTCTCTCTCTTTGTGGCTGAAGAGTATAATTCGCTTTGCCTATGAAACTGCTGGACAGCAGCCTCCTGAGAGAGTCACGGCTCATTCTACGAGGGCTGTTTCCTCTTCCTGGGCATTCAAAAATGAAGCTTCTGTGGAACAGATTTGCAAGGCTGCAACTTGGTCCTCTACACACTTTTTCAAAATTCTATAAATTTTATACTTTTGCCTCGGCTGAGGCTTCTTTTGGGAGAAAGGTTCTTCAAGCAGTGGTGCCTTCCATTTAGGTTCCCTGTCTTGTCCCTCCCTTATCTGTGTCCTCTAGCTTGGGTATTGATTCCCAATAGTAATTAGATAATCCGTGGAAATTTTGTTGGCGCGAATATGCGTCTGTAATGACGCAAGTTCGTAATTTCCTGCGTCTTGGTTGACGCTAGGATGTTTGGCGAGAAATTGTTTGTTATGACGCGAGTTGTCATTTACGGATGTTGGCGGCAAAAAAAATTTTCAACTTTTTTTTTTTTAGCATTTGCATTTTTTTCCATTCTTGAAACTGCTATATGTGGAAATAAGATATTTCTGTTTAAATTTTATTTTTTCTATAGCATTTTACAAGATGTCTCGATCTGATCCTGTCTCAGAAGCTGCTGTAGGAATCATGCTGCCTGAACACAGCTCTACCAAAGCTAAGTGTATCTGTTGTAAGCTATTGGAGATTATATCTCCAGCTGTAGTATGTAACAGTTGTCATAAGCTTTTGCGTGCAGAAAAGGTTTCTATTAGTGCTAGTACAGTATCTGTTCCTTCAACATCTAAAGTACATGATATCCCTGTTAATATGAAAAATTATATTGCTGATGTGATACAGAAGGCTATGGCTGCTATACCGCCTTCAAATAAACGTAAAAGTTCTTTTAAAACTTCTCATAATACTGATGAAATTTGTAATGACCGACAACATACTGATATATCATCCTTCTGATGAGGATCTCTCTGATTTAGAAGATCCTACTTCAGACATTGACACTGATAAATCATCTTATCTATTTAAGTTTGAGTATATTCATTCTTTGTTAAAAGAAGTGTTGATAACTTTGGATATTGAGGAGTCTGGTCCTCTTGATAATAAATACAGTAAACGTTTAAATGTTGTCTATAAACCTCCTGTGACTACTCCTGAGATTTTTCCTGATGCTATTTCTGATGTAATTGCTAAGGAATGGTCTAAGCTTGGTGGTACTTTTGTTCCTTCTTTAAGGTTTAAAAAGTTGTATCCTTTGCCAGGGCTAAATTAGAGTTTTGCGAAAAAGTCCCTAAGGTTGATGGGGCTATTTCTACTCTTGCTAAACGTACTACTATTCCTATGGAAGATTAGTACTTATTTTAAGTATCCTTTAGATAGGAAGATTGAATCTTATCTAAGGAAAGCTTATTTGCATTCTGGCTATATTCTCAGTTCTGCCATTTCTATGGCTGATGTTGCGGCTGCATCTACTTTTTGGTTGGATAGCTTAGCACAACAGGAAAAAGACTGATTTGCATAGCATTTTTAGTTTGCTTCAACATGCTAATCATTTTATCTGTGATGCTATTTTTGATATCAAGATTAATGTTAAATCTATGTCTTCAGCTATTTTAGCTAGAAGAGCTTTATGGCTCAAATCATGGAATGCTGACATGGTATCTAAATCTAGGTTACTATCTATATCATTCCAGGGTAATAATTAGTTTGGTTCCCAGTTGGATTCTATTATTTCCACTATTACTGGGGGAAGGGAGTTTTTTTTGCCTCAAGATAAAGTCTAAGCGCAAATCTAAAGCTTCTAATCGGTTTCGTTCCCTTCGTCAGAATAGAGAACAGAAAACCACTACTTCCCCTAAAGACTCTGGCTCCAATCGGAAGCCATCCTCAAGTTGGAATAAATCCAAGCCTTATAAGAAACCAAAGCCAGCTCCCAAGACTGCATGAAGGTGTGGCCCTCAATCCAGTCCTGCTAGTGGGGGGCAGATTGAAATTAGTTCAAGACGTTTGTGTAGGTTCTATTCAGAGTCATTGGATATTGTCTCTCAGGGGTATCGAAAAGGTTTCAGAATAAGAATAATATTTTCTCTCTCATGTTCCAACAAATCCTGTGAAAGCTCAGGCTTTTCTGAAGTGTTTCAGATCTAAAGCTTTCAGGAGTAATTGTACCAGTTCCAATTATGGAACAGGGTCTGGGTTTTTATTCAAATCTATTCATTGTCTCGAAGAAGGAAAATTCTTTCAGACCAGTTCTGGATCTGAAGTTTTTTAATCAATTTGTAAGGGTCCCAACTTTTAAGATGGTGACTATAAGGACTATTCTGACTTTTGTTCAGCAAGGTCATTACAAGCTTATTTGCATTCTGGCTATATTCTCAGTTCTGCCATTTCTATGGCTGATGTTGCGGCTGCATCTACTTTTTGTAAGGGTCCCAACTTTTAAGATGGTGACTATAAGGACTATTCTGACTTTTGTTCAGCAAGGTCATTACATGTCCTCAATAGACTTACAGGATGTGTATCTTCACATTCCGATTCATCCAGACCACTATCGGTTTCTGAGATTCTCTTTTCTAGACAAGCATTACCAATTTGTTGCTCTTCCATTTGGCTTAGCAACAGTTACAAGAATCTTTTCGAAGGTTCTCTGTGCCCTTCTATCTGTAATCAGAGAGCAGGGTATTGCGGCGTTTCCTTATTTGGACGATATCTTGGTACTGGCTCCATCTTTTCATTTAGCAGAATCTCACACAAATCAACTTGTGGTGTTTCTTCAAAGACATGGTTGGAGGATCAATTTACCAAAGAGTTCCTTGATTCCTCAGACAAGGGTCACCTTTTTAGGTTTCCAGATAGATTCAGTGTCCATGACTCTGTCTTTAACAGACAAGAGACCAAATTAAATTGGTTTCTGCCTGTCGAAACCTTCAGTCTCAATCATTCCCCTCAGTGGCTATGTGCATGGAAGTTTTAGGTCTCATGACTGCAGCATCGGACGCAATCCTCTTTGCTTGTTTTCATATGAGACCTCTGCAGCTTTGCATGCTAAATCAATGGTGCAGGGATTATATTTGGATATCACAGTTGATATACTTAAATAGACACTAAACCCAAACATTTTCTTTCATGATTCAAGTAGAGAATACAATTTTAAACAACATTCCAGTTTACTTCTATTATGCAATTTGCTTCATACATTGAATATCCTTTGTTGAAGAAATAGCAATGTACATGGGTGATCCAATCACATGAGACATCTATGTGCAACATTCAATAAGCAGCTACTGAGCCTATCTAGATATGCTTTTTAGCAAAGTATATCAAGAGAATTAAGCAAATTAGATAATAGAAGTAAATTAGAAAGTTGTTTAAAATTGCGTGTTCTTTCTAAATCATGAAAGAAAAAAATGGGGTTTCATGTCCCTTCAAATCCCAACATTCAACTCTCTCTCTGTCCTGGTGGTTGGATCATCATCGGATTCGTCGTGGGGCCTCTTTTGTACGTCCTTCCTGGACTGTGATTTCAACAGATGCAAGTCTCACAGGTTGGGGAGCTGTTTGGGGTCGCTGACAGCACAAGGAGTTTGGAATCCTCAAGAGGCGAAGTTACCAATCAATATTTTAGAACTCCATGCTATTTTCAGGGCTATTCAGGCTTGGCCTTTATTAAAGAGAATCATTTATTTGTTTTCAGACAGACAATATCACAACTGTGGCATATGTCAATCATCAGTGGGGGACTCGCAGTCCTTTAGCGATGAAAGAAGTATCTTGGATACTTTCTTGGGTGGAATCCAACTCCTTGGGAAGCGGATTATCTCAGTCGTCGGTCTCCATCCAGATGTATTTTGTCAGATTGTACAGATGTGGGGTCTCCCCGAAATAGATCTGATGGCTTCCCTTCTAAACAAGAAGCTTTCCAGGTCCAGGGATCCTCAGGCTGAGATGATGGATGCGTTAGCAGTGACGTGCGGTGAGGTCAGAGGCAGGTGAGGCACTCGCCATAATACACACAAGAATCACTATATATATATATATATATATATATATATATATATATATATATATATATATATATATATATATATATATATACACACACACACACACACACATATCACTAAATTACTGGCACCAACAAGTATTTCACACCTGAAAAGAGTTAGGTATGTTAATCTCTAGCACAGGGATCATGCATTGTGGCCCTCGTGAGGTTTGAAAACCTTGCAAATTCTGCATTACAAAAGGATGGCACACAAAATTAATGTTTATATACACAGTACACACAGTATATATTAGTAATTAAGCGCTCAAAAATGGCTGAGAGACTTCCAATCGGATTAATCCATAAAAAACACAGACACTAAATCCCAGCTACACCAGTTAATTTGCCATGATGCCTGTTCCTACAGCATCTGTTGGAAAACATTGGGATTTTACCATCATCCCTTGCGAGAGGGGTGCAACATGCGTGTCTGTGGGTTACCTTATGGAAACCCAGCACCAAAGCAGGACACACCCTGAAAAGGTGAACTGACTACTGATTCCATCTTTTTTTTTGGCTTTTTTTCTGAGAATGTTGAAAATAAGTAAATGCTATGGGTTAATATTTACAAATAAAAAAAATACAGAATAAAGCTGCATGTTTTATCTTGCTTTCAAACCATGTTAACATTTGTTTAGATTTATTGTGTTATGTTAACTATGCTATACAAATATACTTTTGCTATGTAAAATGGCTTGTATATAGAATGTTGTGGGACTGCAGCATTAGGCAAAACCCAACCCTCTCTAAGAAATAAGAGATTGCAGTATTTTTTATTATTAGTTATATATTTTTAACTGCATACAATATTTTGTTGTTACTGAGGTATGAAAAAATTAAATTTTGGAAGATGCATATGTGTTACTGAGCACTGGCAGACACATATTACTAATAAAGTGCAGAGATGTCTTTTAAAATGCTAAAGTAATAGAAGTAAATAATATTTTAATGCACATAATCTTTCTTCCAACATATACATGGATGGTGGGTGTAAAACATTGTTGCTTAAAATGGTTAATTCTGCACTATGAGAGCAGTCAAATCACCTGTCTGACTACTGAGATTTATTCTTCTATTCATAACCAATTGGTTTTCTGCGGGTCTGTCACTATTACACTTTTACAACAAACCCTCACCTTACTTTTACTACATACATTACATGATTCAATAAAAAATATACTGGTATTTGAAATAGTTAAAATATTCAATAGAAAAGTAATCTCTGAACTACATATTTTATATTTTAGTCTACTACTAGATTGCAGCTAGAGAGTAAGGGGACTGTAAAAATATCCTTCTAAAATAATACACATTATATAAAAAAAAATACATTGGAAAAGAGGGAATCAGGTATGTAATTCATACTCAAATTTTATATATGCATTGTCCAAGTGAAAATGGCCTGTTTTGTATTTAAATTGTATAAAGTAAAGCTACTCCATGCAAGAAAGTGAAATAGTGACAGATATTCTGTCTCAATATAATCTGGGCTGTCCACTCTTTAAATCCTCTTACATTTGTATAATACCTTACCCTTGCAGTAACAGCATTTCCTTGTGATGTTGAAGACCGTGACACTAAGACACTCCACACCTCTGTCGGCTCTTTCCCGCCCACCTCAGACCTTCTAGCTAGTGCTACTCGGATCTAAAAAGAGAGCCGGGCGCTGATTGGCTGTGCTTCTGCCGAGGCTTCTAAATAACATGGCCTCTATAAGCAATATGGGCCGCGCGACCATAGAGACATAATCGTTTTACACCCCTAGGTGTCAGTCTCTAGCAGCTCATTTGCTCTAATACATCCATATTGCGCAAAGGGAAGGGAGCTGAACGTCTCACAGCCTCTCCTTCCTTATAGATGGATGGATGGAATCCACGCCAGTTAAGTTTTATTTAATAGCATGGTGGCGGCATCACGGGTTGGGGGGCAGGGGGGTCCCTTGGGATTACAAAAAAAAATATTAAAAAAATGTAAACTTTTTTTTTTAATTAAAAAAAAAAGTGTAATTACACACATAGGACAGGTGAGGCACTGCCTCACCTGCCTCCTATGACTGCAGGTCACTGGTTCCTTGGTTTTACCAACCTGCTTACATTTTAACGCCTCTAGTTTTTTTTCAAGGGTGATCTCCAAGATCATATTGGAACAATCGCATGTGTTACTGATAACACCAGCATGGCCTCACAGGTTTTGGTATGCAGATCATGTCCGGATGTCCAGTTGCCAACCTTGGCCACTTCCTTTAAGGCCATACCTTCTGTCTCAAGGGACGTTTTTCCATCATGATCTCAAATCTATAAATTTGAAGGTATGGAAATTGAACGCTTAGTACTTAGTCATAGAGGTTTCTCTGATTCAGTGATTACTGCTACAGGCTCGTAAGTCTGTTTCAAGGAAGATTTATTTTCGTGTTTGGGAAACCTATATTTCATGGTGTTTTCTCATAAATTCTCTTTTTTTTTTGCAGTTTCTTCAGGATGTTTTGGATAAAGGTTTGTCTACAAGTACCTTGAAGGGACAAATCTCTGCTCTTTCTGTTTTATTTCATAGAAAGATTGCTAAACTTCTTGATATTCACTGTTTTGTTCACGCTTTGTTTTTCCTTTTGAGCCTATGCATTCTTTGGATATTAAACTACTTTCTTGGAAAGTGTTGTTTCTTTTGGCTATCTCTTCAGCTAGAAGAGTCTCTGAATTGTAAGCTCTCTCTTGTGAGTCTCCTTTTCTGATTTTCCATCAGGATAAGGCTGTTTTGCGGACTTAGTTTAAATTTCTTCCTAAGGTTGTGAATTTTAACATTAGTAGGAAAATTGTTCCTTCCTTGTGTCCTAATCCCAAGAATACTCTTGAAAGATCTTTACATTCTTTGGATGTTGTAAGAGCTTTGAAATATTGTATCGAAGCTACTAAAGATTTAAGGAAGACTTCTAGTCTATTTTGTTTTTTCTGGTCCTAGGAAAGGTCAGAAAGAATCTGCCATTTCTTTGGCATCTTGGTTAAAGCTTTTGATTCACAAGGCTTATTTGGAGGCGGGACGGTCTCCGCCTCAGAGAATTACAGCTCATTCTACTAGATCAGTCGCAACTTTTTGGGCTTTTAAGAATGAAGCTTAGGTTGATCAGATTTGCAAAGCAGCAACTTGGTCTTCTTTGCATACATTTACTAAATTTTACCATTTTTATGTATTTGCTTCTTCTGAAGCAGTTTTTGGTAGAAAAGTTCTTCTGGCAGCTGTCTGATTCTTCTGCTTATGATTTAAGTTTTTTTCTTAATTTATGAGAGACTTATTTTTTTTTTTTGTGGATTTCATTTTTTCAGCGGAAATAGCTGTTTTTATCTTATCCCTCCCTTTCTAGTGACTCTTCTGTGGTCTCCCACACCTTGGGTATTTCTATTCCATACGTCACTAGCTCATGGACTCTTGCCAATTACATGAAAGAAAACATAATTTATGTAAGAACTTACCTGATAAATTAATTTCATTCATATTTGCAAGAGTCCATGAGGCCCACCATTTTTATGGTGGTTATGATTTTTGTATAAAAAGCACAATTTTATTTCCAGTTCCTCCTTTTTGTATGCTTTTTTACTACTTATATTTTTTCACCCCACTACTTGGCTATTCGTTAAACTGAATTGTGGGTGTGGTGAGGGGTGTATTTATAGGCATTTTGAGGTTTGGGAAACTTTGCCCCTCCTGGTAGGATTGTTTATCCCATAAGTCACTAGCTCATGGACTCTTGCCAATATGAAAGAAATGAATTTATCAGGTAAGTTCTTACATAAATTGTGTTTTTTATATATTGAATTCATTGGATGATTTTTTATTTTTTTTTATTACTCATTTAGTTTTAGTTGTGTCTAAACTCAGATTGAGCTTTTATTAGCACAACTTTTGAACATGTGATGCTTTTCAATAGCCAATCTTCACACACCGCTTGCCTTGTCTAGAAGAACCAATATGGACCTGGCTTCTGGAGAAGGCAAGGCTATCAACAGTATTTGTCAGTGTATACAGGATTGTTTTGCAGTTAACTGCTGAAGCTGAGGAAAGATCTGTAGACGGGTTAGCCTTAGAGGGACAGTAAAATTGTATGCCATATTCAAATCATGAGTTTTGTTTTGACTTTAAACAACTTTCCAATTTACTTTGATCAAATTTGCTTTGTTCTTGGTATTCTTTGTTGAAGGCTAAAATTAGGTAGGCCCGTGCTGATTTCAAAGCCCTTAAATGCTGCCTCAGTGCATTTTATGAACTTTTCACAGCTAGACAGTGCTAGTTCATGTGTAATGTAGATAACATTGTGCTCACTCCTGTGGAGTTATGCATAAACCAGCACTAATTGACTGACATGTAAGTCTGTAGACTTTTTACAGAGGCTTAGATACAAGATAACCAGAGGTAAAATGTGTATTAATATAAGCTGCTTATGCAAAACTGGGTATAAAGGGATCATCTATTTAAACAATAAAACTTTTCATTTAAGAAATATACTTTGTGCACTTCCGGCTCAGAGAATTGGAATTTGCAGATCTCATAGGGACTTATTTATACATGCGTTTTTAAAAATTATATGGTTTATTGGGTAAAAAAGGGGAAAAGTTAATGTCCATAAAGCAGTGGGTGCTGCCGTATTGTAACTTAGGTTACCTTTTCTGCTGAGGCCAATTAGGAACGGTTATAAATGGCTTACTAGAGTGTGCAACCAATGAATGTGTGAAATACAGCTGTGTCTGCACTTCCATGTTTAACATGAATTGGATTCCCACAATAATCAGAATTACAGGAAAGGAGAACAAAATAAAAGTATATTGCAAAGTTGTTTTACCACATATAATTAAACCATTCATATTAATATATTGAGGTGTTTAATGTCCCTTTAATTACATGAAATGGAATGAAAGATGAATTGAGAATTTTAATTTATTTTATTTTTTTCATTTTATTACCCATAACTTAACATTTTATTCTAAGATTTCTAAAGTCTTTTTATTGGGTAGTAGGGTTTTTGTTTAAGGTGTCATTGCTCTGTTTAATATGCAATATATTTAATGTTCCAAGAAACAATAATTTCTTTCTAATGGCAGTGAGAGTCCTCAAAATCCATTCATAACCTATTTGGAAAATACTTCACCTGGCCACCAGGAGGAGGCAAAGAGGTGCTCTGCTGAAGGTTCAGTTATTGTTTCCTGCAAGAGAGGACAGGGTAGTTGTTTAATGCCATGTAAATCTTAGAGTTTTGGTGTGTACTAGCTTCTGGATATCGCAGGGAAGTTCCCATGCCTCTTTCCAGTGTGTCTGAGCTATCCTCCCTTTATTGGCAAACAGAACTGATTTTCCTTTTTTGTATTACAGGACCTAGACTGGATGAAGAATTCTGACAAGTGGGTAAGTCCCTTTCTCCCACTCCAATGTCTTGTTGCCTAGGTCTACTGAGCAGTGGACAATTAACTGTATGATTCATGGAAGGGGACTATTGTTTTATTCATCTTGGGGGAGGCTTTGCTGCTGAGAAGACCTCTGGTGAAAGTCGGCATTGACTCTGTATGTGAAACACCTTATAAGCGGCACCGAGTCCTCTGCTTCAACTTACCATTCAGACCCAGTGCGCACCGCTATAACTCCACAAGGGTCTCCGGTAAGGTTATATACTAGCATTTTAAGGTTTTTTTACACTATATAAAGGGAGAGTTGTAATGCAGCTAACAGAGCATGGTGCACATCTGATGTTGGCGCCTTTTATTTTTTAAGGACATAGTCTGGCGGGAGTGTAAAATAATGAAGGGAAGCTGCACTTACGTCGCAGACCTCTTTTTGGCACCATCCGTGCCCGGCCTTTTTCTCACAACATGCCCTGTGTGCTGATACAGTTTGGCAACGGATTGGCATCGTGGGATAGTAGCACTTCACAGGAGGTGGTGAGACATCACAAATAGAAGCATTATTGTGGGGGGCTATGGGGGGCTACATTAGGCATTTCATATAGCTGTGCTAAGGGATTTTCTAACTTCATTATAAATATATAGATTATTTTTATTTATTTTTTTGTCTGTAATCTGATAAATATGGAGGACTCCATTTCAGACCTCAGTCAGGAGGGTATTTGCCCTACTACTTTAATAGAGACTAACAAATGTAGGGTTTGCAGGTTAAGCACAGTGTGTCCTGCACAATTGTCTAGCTCAGTCTCATTCGGGGGAGATCCTGGTATCCAGACACCCGTGATACCCTCGCCAGCTCAGGCTATCCCTGGATGCTCTGCAGACTCGCAGATATCAGTTTGCCCTGATATGCCAGTACTACGGTCCCCTGCGACCCCATCCCTGAAACTCTTTCAGGGGTTAATGCTTTTCCTCATGACATTGCAGCCCAATTACAGTCTGCAGTTTCTGCTGCTCAGAGTGGTACGCCTATTGCAGGGAAGAGGAAGTTTTAAGCATTGTTCCTCTGATTTCCTGTACTGGATAGCCATTTGTAGGTGTGTCATACTGTCCCTAAGATAGGCTGTGCCATTTCCACTCTTGCTAAACACACTACTATCCTTCTAGAAGAGAGAGTGTGCATCTTTTAAGGACACTATGTATAGGAAATTATAGGGATAACCAAGGTCTTTCTTCAAGAAGGCTTGCTTTTCCAGCCTACTGTAGGCATCACAGCGGTGGCTGGGACTTCCACCTTTTGGTGTGACACCTTATCTGAACTGATTTTGGTGGAATCTCCCTTTGGAGGATATTCAGGCCCTAAAAACGGCCATTTCTTTTATTTGTGTCGCAATTATAAAAATCATTCTTCTCAATGCAAAGACCTCTGGCTTTGCTGTGCTTGCTAGAAGTCATGGTCAGCGGACATGCTTTCCAAGTCAAGGCTCCTATCTCTGGCCTTTATAGGAAAAACCTTATTTGGGCATGGCCTGGATTCTATCATTTCTATTGTCACTAGTGGTAAGGGGGCTTTTCTGCCCGAGGACATGAAATCCTAAATCTAAGGGACGTTGTATGGAACATTTTCGCTCCTTTTGTCAGAACAAGACACAGAGGAGCACTTCCACATCTGAAACACCCAGGAGTACCTAGAAGCCTAACCTGGTGTGGAGCAAGAACAAACAGCCTTCGTAATGGAGCCCAGGCAACAAGTCAGCATGAAGGGTGGGCCCCCAATCTGGGCTCAGTTCAAGTAGAGGGGGACAGGTTATCTTGGTTTCAAGAAGTTTGGGCTCAATCTGTCCAGGACCCCTTGGGTTCTGGACATTCTATCACAGGGATACAAAATAGGTTTCTGATCTTGCCCTCCAAGGGTCAGGTTCCTCCTTTCAAGGATTTTGGGGAGGCCGGAACAAAAATCAGCCTTTCTACGCTGTGTGGATGATTTGGTATCCATGGGAGTTATCTTCCCAGTACTCCAAGCAGAGTGAGTAAAGATATTTTATTCAAATCTATTTATTATTCCCAAACAAGAGGTAACCATTCATCCCATTTTAGACCTGAAGTGCCTCAACAAATTCTTAAAGGTCCCTTCCTTCAAAATGTAGACCTTTAGGTCCATTCTTCCACTCGCCCTGGAGGATCAGTTCATGACCACCATAGACTTTACTTTAGTTTTGCCTTCCTGGACAAGCTTTATCAGTTCATTGCTCTTCCATTCGGTTTAGCTACGGCTCCGAGAATCATTACAAAAGTCCTAGGGGCCCTCCTTGCTGTAGTAAGACTGCAAGGGATTGCTGTGGCGCCATACTTGGAAGACATCTTAGTTCAGGCTCTATCTTTACATTTAGCAACATTTCACACAGAGAAGTTAATTTGGTATCTTCAGGCGCATGGCTGGAAATTTTAAATCTGGAAAAGAGCTCTCTCATTCCTAACACGAGTGAACTTCCTAGGCATCATTATAGATTGTTACAATGCATATTTATCTTACAGATCAATGCATGGAGAAGCTTTAGGCTGTCTACTTCAATCCATTCCTCAGCCTTTGGCTTAATGCTTGGTGGTAGGGCTTATGGTTGCGGCATTGGACACTGTTCCTTTTGCTCACTTTACATCTGAGACCTCTACAGTTATGTATGCTTAATCAATGGTATGGGAATCACTTAGGTCTGTTTCAGATTTATAGATCCAATGGCGAGAGAGTCTCTTTCTTGGTGGCTGTCTCAGGAACCCATTTGTCAGGGCATGTGCTTCCTAGGCCCATCCTGGGAGATCTTGACAAGCTGGGGTGCTTTGTGGGGTTCTCTGAGAGCCCAGGGTATCTGGCGCCAAGAGGAAGCGATCCTTACAATCAACCTCTTCAGTTGTTGCCCCAGTTACGTTCCGTCTGTGTTATTCAATTTCAATTGGACAACATCACTGGTGGCCTATGTCAATCACCAGGACGGAACTCGCAGTTCTCTGGCGATGATTGAGGTTTCTTGTATCTTTCAATAGGCAGACACATATCAATGCCAAATATCAGCTATCCACATTCGAGGCGTGGACAGTTGGGAAGTGGATTTGCTGAGTAGACACTCTACATTCCAGGGAATAGTTGCTAAACCAGGAGGTGTTTTGCAAGATCACCCGCAGGTGAGGGTGCCCGGAGATAGATCTGATGGCTTCCCCTCTCAATGCCAAACTACCGAGATACAGATCCTCAGACAGAGTTGGTGGACACCTTAGCAGTTTCTTGGCTTTTCAATCTAGTGTATCTTTTTGTATCTTGGTACCTGATTCTCCAGGTAACATAACACAGGAAAGAACTGCAGATGTATTTTTGAGGAAAAGACTGTTAGTGGGTGACTCTATTTTGAGGAATGTGTACTTAGGTGAAAGTAAAGGAGAAGCAAGGGAGGTTAGATGTCTTCCAGGAGCTACTGCTCACAGGGATACGAATCGTATTTTGAGAATTGTTAAGGCAGCAGGAAAGGGAAGTGAGTTAGATGTGATTGATCTTTTAGGAACACATGATCTGGCTAGTAATCATGTTGCTGCTGTTCAGAAAGAGTTTTGTGACCTAGGTAATCATTTAGAGAATGTGACATCAACTCTATCATTTTCTGCTATTTTACATGTGTATGGCTAGGAAGCAGGAAAGATGGAGCGAATAACAACATTTAATTCTTGGTTAGATAAGTGGTGCAGGGAATGAGGATTTGGTTTTATTGGCCATTATAGCTCTGTTTGGAAAGATACTAGGTTATTTAGGAGAGATGGCTTGCATTTGGATGTTAAAGGGACATAGTATCTGTGAGAGGAGTTCAAATGCTTTATTAGAAATCATTTCAACTAATAAAGGGGGGTAGCATTAATGTATCCACCTGCCCCCCACAGCATGCCAAAACTGTTAGTCCAAGTAACAATTCTAGAAATTCTAGTAGAAAAATTATTTGTGCCATGAGCACAAATGCTTGCAGCTTAGGAAATAAATTACCTGAACTCATTTCAATAATGACTAGGGATAACTTGGAATTAATAGCTATAACAGAAACATGGTACAATGATTTGCATGACTGGGACATAGTCATACCTGGAATGTAAATGAAAATATAAAGGTTACTGAAATTGTAGGAACAAATGATGAGGTGGAAAGTATTTGGGTGACTTTGGAAATTATAGATAAAAATGTATTTAGAATAGGGGTTGTATATAGGCCTCCATTGCAGGATGAAAAACTGGACAATCTGTTATTAGAAGAAATAACCAAAATGACCATGAAGGGTAAGGTTATAGTACTGGGGGACTTTAATTTGCCAGATATAGAATGGAAGATTCCTTCTGCTAGATCAGCTAGAAGCAGGTATATTCTTGAATCTCTACTAGGGGAATCACTTGAGCAATTAGTTAAGGAACCAACTCGTAAGGAAGCTATATTAGATCTAATACTTACAAACGGAAACCAATTCGGTTTTCCAAAGATAGCTTATAAAAATTACAGACACACAAAAGCCGATGATGATATGAAAATATGGAGAGTCCAACAAAAAAAGACTAAGCAGTTAATTAGGAAGGTTAAAGCTCCTGCAGAAGAGAAGATAGCACCGTCAGTAAAACATGGGGACAAAACATTCTTTAGATATATTAGTGAAAGAAGAAAAAATAAGGTAGGAATAGTAAAATTGAAATCAGTTGATGGTAGAATAATAGGAGATAAGCAGATTGCAGACTGTCTCAATGATTACTTCTGTTTTCACAAAAGATAGTAAAGATAAAATGTCTACTTTAAAGGGATATAATACTCATATGCTAAATCACTTGAAACTGATGCAGTATAACTGTAAAAAGCTGACAGGAAAATATCACCTGAGCAAAAAAAGGAAGATATTTTACCTCACAATCTCCTCAGCTCAGCAGAGTAAGTTCTGTGTAAAAAGTTATACTCAGCTGCTCCCAGCTGCAGGTAAAAAATAAATGAAGAAATGAACAGCAGCCAATCAGCATCAACAGTGCTGAGGTCATGAACTCTTTTACTGTGATCTCATGAGATTTGACTTAACTCTCATGAGATTTTATTGTTACACTGAATAGGGAAATAATATGAGTGCACGAGGCTCATCCTTTTAGCTGTCCCGGGACAGACATACTAATATGCTGCTTAGAAATCCTTTACAATGGGATGTGACTACTGAGGAACTTTTGAGGTAAAATATATTTATTTTTTACATAGAGATGTTCAGGTGATATTTTCTAGTCCGCTTTTTACAGCTATGCTGCATCACTTTCAAGTGTTTAAACATTTGGGTATTATGGCCCTTTAAGGGATGCTACGAAAAATAGAAACAAGCTTAACAGTAATCTTTTCTCCAACATTGGTGTGTCCGGTCCACGGCGTCATCCATAACTTGTGGGAATATTCTCTTCCCCAACAGGAAATGGCAAAGAGCACAGCAAAAGCTGTCCATATAGTCCCTCCTAGGCTCCGCCCACCCCAGTCATTCTCTTTGCCGCTGAACAAGCAGCATCTCCACGGAGATGGTGAAGAGTATGTGGTGTTTAGTTGTAGTTTTTTATTCTACTATCAAGAGTTTGTTATTTTAAAATAGTGCTGGTATGTACTATTTACTCTGAAACAGAAAAGGATGAAGGGTTCTGTTTGTGAGAGGAGTATGATTTTAGCAGCAGTAACTAAAATCGGTTTCTGTTCACTGTTGAGATGAGATAACTTCAGTTGGGGGGAACAGTTGGCAGACTTTTCTGCTTAAGGTATGACTAGCCATATTTCTAACAAGACTGTGTAATGCTGGAAGGCTGTCATTTCCCCTCATGGGGACCGGTAAGCCATTTTCTTAGTCTCAAACAGAATAAAGGGCTTAATATGGGCTATAAAACTGGTAGACACTTTTATGGGCTAGATCGATTGCTTTATTTGGGCATTTTATACAGCTTGATGTTGAAATTCACACTTTATAACTTTGGGGAACGTTTTTTAAGTCAGGCACTGGTTTAGACACCTTCCCAGTCAGGAAGGGCCTTCTCTGTAGTAGGCAGAGCCTCATTTTCGCGCCATTACTGCGCAGTTACTTTTGAGAGCAGGACATGCAGCTGCAAGTGTGTGGGTCTGGAAGTAGTTGAAAAGGTTCCTAGAAGGCTTCATTTGGTATCGTATACCCCCCTGGGTTTGGTAAAGTCGCAGCAAAGGCTGTAGTTGGGACTGTAGAGGGTTTAAAACTGTAAACGGCTCTGGTTTCCTCATTTTAAGGGTTAAAGGTCTGAAATTTGGGGTGCAATGCTTTGAATGCTTTAAGACACTGTGGTGAAAATTTGGTTAAAATTGAACAATTCCTTCATAGTTTTTCACGTATTCAGTAAAAAAGTGTGCCCTGTTTAAAATTTAAAGAGACAGTAACGGTTTTGTTTTAAAACGGTTTTTGTACTTTATTGACAAGTTTAAGCCTGTTTAACATGTCTGTGCCTTCAGATAAACTATGTTCTGTATGTATGGAAGCCAATGTGTCTCCCCCTTCAAAATTGTGTGATAATTGTGCCATAGCGTCCAAACAAAGTAAGGACAGTACTGCCACAGATAGTAAAGTTGCCCAAGATGATTCATCAGATGAAGGGAGTAGACATAGTTCTACATCATCTCCTTCTGTGTCTACACCAGTTTTGCCCACGCAGGAGACCCCTAGTACTTCTAGCGCGCCAATGCTTGTTACTATGCAACAATGGACGGCAGTAATGGATAACTCCATAGCAAATATTTTATCCAAAATGCCTGCATTTCAGAGAAAGCGCGATTGCTCTGTTTTAAACACTGTAGAGCAGGAGGGCGCTGATGATAATTGCTCTGTCATACCCTCACACCAATCTGAAGTGGCCATGAGGGAGGTTTTGTCAGATGGGGAAATTTCTGATTCAGGTAGAATTTCTCAACAGGCAGAACCTGATGTTGTGCCATTTAAATTTAAATTAGAGCATCTCCGCGCACTGCTTAAGGAGGTGCTATCTACTCTGGATGATTGTGACAACCTGGTCATTCCAGAAAAATTGTGCAAGATGGACAAGTTCCTAGAGGTTCCGGTGCACCCCGACGCTTTTCCTATATCCAAGCGGGTGGCAGACATAGTGAATGAGTGGGAGAAGCCCGGCATACCTTTTGTCCCCCCTCCTATATTTAAGAAATTATTTCCTATGGTCGACCCCAGAAAGGACTTATGGCAGACAGTTCCTAAGGTCGAGGGGGCAGTTTCTACACTAGCCAAGCGCACTACTATTCCTATCGAGGATAATTGTGCTTTCAAAGATCCTATGGATAAAAAATTGGAGGGTTTGCTTAAAAAGATTTTTGTACAGCAAGGTTACCTCCTGCAACCTATTTTGTGCATTATTCCTGTCACTACAGCAGCGTGGTTCTGGTTCGAGGAACTAGAAAAGTCGCTCAGTAGAGAGACTCCGTATGAGGAGGTTATGGACAGAATTCACGCACTTAAGTTAGCTAATTCCTTTATTTTAGATGCCGCTTTGCAGTTAGCTAGATTAGCGGCGAAAAATTCAGGGTTTGCAATTGTGGCGCGCAGAGCGCTCTGGCTAAAGTCTTGGTCAGCGGATGTATCTTCCAAGACAAAATTGCTTAATATCCCTTTCAAGGGTAAACCCTTTTTGGGCCAGAATTGAAAGAGATTATCTCAGACATCACTGGGGGTAAGGGCCACGCCCTCCAACAAGATAGGCCTTTCAAGGCCAAGAATAAGTCTAATTTTTGTTCCTTTCGCAATTTCAGGAACGGACCGGCCTCCAACTCTGCAGCCTCTAGACAAGAGGGTAATGCTTCGCAAACCAAACCAGCTTGGAAACCGATGCAAGGCTGGAACAAGGGTAAGCAGGCCAAGAAGCCTGCTGCTGCTACCAAAACAGCATGAAGGAGTAGCCCCCGATCCGGGACCGGATCTAGTTGGGGGCAGACTCTCTCTCTTCGCTCAGGCTTGGGCAAGAGATGTTCAGGATCCCTGGGCACTAGAAATAGTTTCTCAGGGTTATCTTCTGGAATTCAAGGATCTACCCCCAAGGGGAAGGTTCCACATGTCTCACTTATCTTCAAACCAAATAAAGAGACAGGCATTCTTACATTGTGTAGAAGACCTGTTAAAAATGGGAGTGATACATCCAGTTCCAACTGTGGAACAAGGAATGGGGTTTTACTCAAATCTGTTTGTAGTTCCCAAAAAAGAGGGAACTTTCAGACCAATTCTGGATTTAAAGATTCTAAACAAATTTCTCAGAGTGCCATCGTTCAAAATGGAAACTATTCGAACGATTTTACCTACAATCCAGGAGGGTCAATTTATGACTACCGTGGATCTAAAGGATGCGTATCTACATATTCCTATCCACAAAGATCATCATCAGTTCCTAAGGTTCGCCTTTCTGGACAAACATTACCAGTTTGTGGCTCTCCCATTCGGGCTGGCCACTGCTCCAAGGATTTTCACAAAGGTACTCGGGTCCCTTCTAGCGGTTCTAAGACCAAGGGGCATTGCAGTGGCACCTTACTTGGACGACATTCTGATACAAGCGTCGTCTCTTTCAAAGGCAAAGGCTCACACAGACATCGTTCTGGCCTTTCTCAGATCTCACGGGTGGAAGGTGAACATAGAAAAAAGTTCCCTGTCTCCGTCGACAAGAGTTCCTTTCTTGGGGACAATAATAGATTCTTTAGAAATTAAGATTTTCCTGACAGATGTCAGAAAGTCAAAACTTCTAAACGCTTGTCAAGTTCTTCACTCTGTTCCACGACCTTCCATAGCTCAGTGCATGGAAGTAGTAGGGTTGATGGTTGCAGCAATGGACATAGTTCCTTTTGCGCGAATTCATCTAAGACCATTACAACTGTGCATGCTGAAACAGTGGAATGGAGACTATACAGACTTGTCTCCAGTGATTCAAGTAGATCAGAAGACCAGAGACTCACTCCGTTGGTGGCTAACCCAGGATCACCTGTCCCAGGGAATGAGCTTCCGCAGACCAGAGTGGGTCATCGTCACGACCGACGCCAGTCTAGTGGGCTGGGGCGCGGTCTGGGACTCCCTGAAAGCTCAGGGTCTATGGTCTCGGGAAGAGTCTCTTCTCCCGATAAACATTCTGGAACTGAGAGCGATATTCAATACTCTCAGGGCTTGGCCTCAACTAGCAAAGGCCAGATTCATAAGATTCCAATCAGACAACATGACGACTGTTGCTTACATCAACCATCAGGGGGGAACAAGGAGTTCCCTGGCGATGAGAGAAGTGACCAAAATCATAAAATGGGCGGAGGATCACTCCTGCCACCTATCTGCGATCCACATCCCAGGAGTCGAAAACTGGGAGGCGGATTATCTGAGTCGTCAGACATTCCATCCGGGGGAGTGGGAACTCCACCCGGAGATATTTGCCCAGTTGACTCAATTATGGGGCATTCCAGACATGGATCTGATGGCGTCTCGTCAGAACTTCAAGGTTCCTTGCTACGGGTCCAGATCCAGGGATCCCAAGGCGACTCTAGTGGATGCATTAGTAGCGCCTTGGGCCTTCAACCTAGCTTATGTGTTTCCACCGTTTCCTCTCATTCCCAGGCTGGTAGCCAGGATCAAACAGGAGAGGGCTTCGGTGATCTTGATAGCTCCTGCGTGGCCACGCAGGACTTGGTATGCAAACCTGGTGAATATGTCATCAGCTCCACCATGGAAGCTACCTTTGAGACAGGATCTTCTAGTACAGGGTCCATTCGAACATCCAAATCTAGTTTCCCTCCAGCTGACGGCTTGGAAATTGAACGCTTGATTTTATCTAAGCGTGGATTTTCGGATTCTGTGATAGATACTCTGGTACAAGCCAGAAAACCTGTAACTAGAAAAATTTACCATAAAATATGGAAAAGATATATCTGTTGGTGTGAATCCAAGGGATTCTCATGGAGTAAGATCAAAATTCCTAGGATCCTTTCCTTTCTCCAAGAAGGTTTGGATAAGGGATTATCAGCGAGTTCTCTAAAGGGACAGATTTCTGCTTTATCTGTCTTGTTACACAAACGACTGGCAGCTGTGCCAGATGTTCAAGCTTTTGTTCAGGCTTTGGTCAGGATCAAGCCTGTTTACAGACCTTTGACTCCTCCCTGGAGTCTGAATTTAGTTCTTTCAGTTCTTCAAGGGGTTCCGTTTGAACCTCTACATTCCATAGATATCAAGATGTTATCTTGGAAAGTTCTGTTTTTGGTTGCTATTTCTTCTGCTAGAAGAGTTTCTGAGTTATCTGCTCTGCAGTGTAATCCGCCCTATCTGGTGTTCCATTCAGATAAGGTTGTTTTGCGTACTAAACCTGGTTTCCTTCCAAAGGTTATTTCCAACAAGAATATTAACCAGGAAATAGTTGTGCCTTCTTTGTGTCCGAATCCAGTTTCAAAGAAGGAACGTTTGTTACACAATTTAGATGTAGTTCGTGCTTTAAAGTTCTATTTAGAAGCAACAAAGGATTTCAGACAAACGTCTTCTCTGTTTGTCATTTATTCTGGCAAGAGGAGAGGTCAAAAAGCTACTGCTACCTCTCTTTCCTTTTGGCTGAAAAGCATCATCCGATTGGCTTACGAGACTGCCGGACGGCAGCCTCCCGAACGCATCACAGCTCACTCTACTAGGGCTGTGGCTTCCTCATGGGCCTTCAAGAACGAGGCTTCTGTTGATCAGATATGTAAGGCAGCGACTTGGTCTTCCCTGCACACTTTTGCCAAATTCTACAAATTTGATACTTTTGCTTCTTCAGAGGCTATTTTTGGGAGAAAGGTTTTGCAAGCCGTGGTGCCTTCTGTTTAGGTAACCTGATTGGCTCCCTCCCTTCATCCGTGTCCTAAAGCTTTGGTATTGGTTCCCACAAGTTATGGATGACGCCGTGGACCGGACACACCAATGTTGGAGAAAACAAAATTTATGCTTACCTGATAAATTACTTTCTCCAACGGTGTGTCCGGTCCATGGCCCGCCCTGGTTTTTTAATCAGGTTTGATGAATTTCTTTCTTTAACTACAGTCACCACGGCACCCTATGGTTTCTCCTGTTTTTCTCCTGTCCGTCGGTCGAATGACTGGGGTGGGCGGAGCCTAGGAGGGACTATATGGACAGCTTTTGCTGTGCTCTTTGCCATTTCCTGTTGGGGAAGAGAATATTCCCACAAGTTATGGATGACGCCGTGGACCGGACACACCGTTGGAGAAAGTAATTTATCAGGTAAGCATAAATTCTGTTTTTACAGAGGATGAGGTTTTGTTAGCATTATCAAAAATAAATGTTAAAAAGGCAGTGGGTCTTGATAATATTCATCCAAGGGTTTTAAAAGAACTTCCATCAGTGCTAACTGACCCATTAACTGATCTGTTTAATCAGTCACTATTAACAGGAGCTGTCCCAGATGATTGGAGAATAGTGAATGTAATACCTCTTCATAAAAAGGGCAGTAGAGAAGAATCTGGTAACTAAAGGCCAGTTAGTTTAACTTCAGTAGTAGGGAAATTAATGGAAAGCCTCTTAAAAGAAAGAATTATGACTTGCATATAGACAAACAATTTAGAGGACCAACATCAGCATGGTTTTACTTCAGGGAGATCATGTCAGACTAATCTAATTGACTTCTTTGATAATGTAACAAAAGTATTAGACAAGGGTGGAGCAGTTGATGTAGCATATCTAGATTTCAGCAAAGCAAAAATTGTGAACTGGGTGGAATGCTGGCTTAAGGACTGAAAACAGACGGCTAGATTTAGAGTTTTGTCGGTAACGACCCGCGTAGCTAACGCATGCTTTTTTTCCCCCCGCACCTTTTAAATACCGCTGGTATTTAGAGTTCACAGAATGGCTGGGTTTTCAGTGCGTTAGGCTCCAAAAGGGAGCTTAGAGCATAATTTACCGCCACTGCAACTCTCAATACCACCGTTGCTTACGGACGCGGCCAGCTTCAAAAACGTGCTCGTGCACGATTCCCCCATAGGAAACAATGGGGCAGTTTGAGCTGAAAAAAACCCAAACACCTGCAAAAAAGCAGCGTTAAGCTCCTAATGCAGCCCCATTGTTTCCTATGGGAAAACACTTCCTAAGTCTGCACCTAACACCCTAAAATGTACCCCGAGTCTAAACACCCCTAACCTTACACTTATTAACCCCTAATCTGCCGCTCCCGCTATCGCTGACACCTGCATATTTTTTTTAACCCCTAATCTGCCGCTCCGTACACCGCGCAACCTACATTATACCTATGTACCCCTAATCTGCTGCCCCTAACACCGCTGACCCCTATATTATATTTATTAACCCCTAATATGCCGCCCCCAACGTCGCCTCCACCTACCTACAATAATTAACCCCTAATCTGCCGACCGGACCTCACCGCTACTATAATAAATGTATTAACCCCTAAAGCTAACTCTAACCCGAACCCTAACACCCCCCCTAAGTTAAATATAATTTAAATCTAACGAAATAAATTAACTCTTATTAAATTAATTATTCCTATTTAAAGCTAAATACTTACCTGTAAAATAAACCCTAATATAGCTACAATATAACAAATAATTATATTGTAGCTATTTTAGGATTAATATTTATTTTACAGGTAACTTTGTATTTATTTTAACCAGGTACAATAGCTATTAAATAGTTAAGAACTATTTAATAGCTACCTAGATAAAATAATTACAAAATTACCTGTAAAATAAATCCTAACCTAAGTTACAATTAAACCTAACACTACACTAGCAATAAATTAATTAAATACAATATCTACAAATAAATACAATGAAATAAACTAACTAAAGTACAAAAAATAAAAAAAAACTAAGTTACAAAAAATTAAAAAATATTTACAAACATTAGAAAAATATTACAACAATTTTAAACTAATTACACCTACTCTAAGCCCCCTAATAAAATAACAAAGACCCCCAAAATAAAAAAAACGCCCTACCTTATTCTAAAATTAAAATAGAACAGCTCTTTTACCTTACCAGCCCTGAAAAGGGCCCTTTGCGGGGCATGCCCCAAAGAATTCAGCTCTTTTGCCTGTAAAAAAAAACCATACAATACCCCCCCCCAACATTACAACCCACCACCCACATACCCCTAATCTAACACAAACCCCCCTTAAATAAACCTAACACTAAGCCCCTGAAGATCTCCCTACCTTGTCTTCACCACACCGGGTCCCGATCTGTCCAGAAGAGCCTCCGATGTCTTGATCCAAGCCCAAGCGGGGGGCTGTAGACATCCATCCTACGGCTGAAGTCTTGATCCAAGCGGGCAGAAGAGGACATCCGGACCAGCAAACATCTTCATCCAAGCCGCATCTTCTATGTTCTTCCATCTGATGACGACCGGCTCCATCTTCAAGACCTCCAGCGCGGATCCATCCTCTTCTTCCGACGACTAGACGATGAATGAAGGTTCCTTTAAGGGACGTCATCCAAGATGGCGTCCCTCGAATTCCGATTGGCTGATAGGATTCTATCAGCCAATCGGAATTAAGGTAGGAAAATTCTGATTGGCTGATTCCAAGTTCCAAGATCAATCCGATTGGCTAATAGGATCAGCCAATCAGATTGAGCTCACATTCTATTGGCTGATCGGAACAGCCAATAGAATGCGAGCTCAATCTGATTGGCTGATTGGATCAGCTAATCGGATTGAACTTGGATCTGATTGGCTGATTCCATCAGCCAATCAGAATTTTCCTACCTTAATTCCGATTGGCTGATAGAATCCTATCAGCCAATCGGAATTCGAGGGACGCCATCTGGTAAGGTAAAAGAGCTTTTCTATTTTAATTTTAGAATAGGGTAGGGCATTTTTTTATTTTGGGGGGCTTTGTTATTTTATTAGGAGGCTTAGAGTAGGTGTAATTAGTTTAAAATTGTTGTAATATTTTTCTAATGTTTGTAAATATTTTTTTATTTTTTGTAACTTAGTTCTTTTTTATTTTTTGTACTTTAGTTAGTTTATTTAATTGTATTTATTTGTAGGTATTGTATTTAATTAATTTATTGATAGTGTAGTGTTAGATTTAATTGTAGGTATTTGTATGTAATTAATTTATTGATAGTGTAGTGTTAGGTTTAATTGTAGATAACTGTAGGTATTTTATTTAATTAATTTATTGACAGTGTAGTGTTAGGTTTAATTGTAACTTAGGTTAGGATTTATTTTACAGGTAATTTTGTAATTATTTTAACTAGGTAGCTATTAAATAGTTCTTAACTATTGAATAGCTATTGTACCTGGTTAAAATAATTACAAAGTTGCATGTAAAATAAATATTAATCCTAAAATATCTACAATATAATTATTAGTTATATTGTAGCTATATTAGGGTTTATTTTACAGGTAAGTATTTAGCTTTAAATAGGAATAATTTATTTAATAAGAGTTAATTTATTTCGTTAGAGTTAAATTATATTTAACTTAGGGGGGTGTTAGGGTTAGAATTAGCTTTAGGGGTTAAAAAATTTATTAGAGTAGCGGTGAGGTCCGGTCGGCAGATTAGGGGTTAATGCTTGAAGTTAGGTGTCGGCGATGTTAGGGAGGGAAGATTAGGGGTTAATACTATTTATTATAGGGTTATTGAGGCGGGAGTGAGGCGGATTAGGGGTTAAGACATTTATTATAGTAGCGGTGAGGTCCGGTCGGCAGATTAGGGGTTAATAAGTGTAGGCAGGTGGAGGCGGCAGGTTAGGGGTTAATAAATATAATATAGGGGTCGGCGGTGTTAGGGGCAGCAGATTAGGGGTACATAGGGATAACGTAGGTGGCGGCGGTGTGCGGTCGGCAGATTAGGGGTTAAAAAATTTTAATAGAGTGGCGGCGATGTGGGGGGACCTCGGTTTAGGGGTACATAGGTAGTTTATGGGTGTTAGTGTACTTTAGAGCACAGTAGTTAAGAGCTTTATGAACTGGCGTTAGCCCAGAAAGCTTTTAACTCCTGACTTTTTGCTGCGGCTGGAGTTTTGTCGTTAGATTTCTAACGCTCACTTCAGCCACGACTCTAAATACCGGTGTTAGAAAGATCCCATTGAAAAGATAGGATACGCAAATGGCGTAGGGGGATCTGCGGTATGGAAAAGTCGCGGCTGCAAAGTGAGCGTTAGACCTTTTCCTGACTGACTCCAAATACCAGCGGGCGGTAAAAACCAGCGTTAGGAGCCTCTAACGCTGGTTTTGACGGCTACCGCCAAACTCTAAATCTAGGCGAAAGTGTCTTAGTAAATGGAGTTCATTCAGCAGAGAGGGCTGTTACTAGTGGTGTTCCTCAGGGGTCAGTTCTGGGGCCTGTTTTGTTTAACATATTTATCTGTGATATCAGCAAAGGGCTACAGGGAAAAGTATGTTTGTTTGCAAATGATACAAAAATGTGTAACAGAGTGGATGTTCCAGGGGGGGTAGACAAAATGAGAATTGATATACAACAATTGGAGGATTGGACAAACGACTGGGATCTAAAGTTTAACACAGCAAAGTGTAAAATAATGCATTTAGGGAAGAAAAATCCAAATGCTAATTACAGACTCAAGGACACTTTACTGACTGTTATAGATGAGGAACAGGACTTGGGAATTATTATTTCAGATGATTTAAAACTTAGTAAACAATGTAGTAATGCAGTGAGTAAGGCTAGCAGAATGCTTGGATGTATTGGTAGAGGTATTTGCAGCAGAAATAGTAAGGTTCTTATGCCACTTTATAGATCATTAGTTAAGCCTCATCTTGAGCATTATGTGCAGTTCTGGAGGCCATATCTTCAGAAGGATATTCACAAACTTGAATCTGTGCAAAGAAGGGCTACCAAAATGGTACATGGTCTAACAAATAAAACTTACCAGGATAGGCTCAATGACCTAAATATGTATAGCTTAGAGGAGAGAAGGGAAAGAGGTGATATGATAGCAACTTTCAAGTACGTTAAAGGGCTTAGTAAAACTGAGGCTGTGGGTATTTTACATAAAATGGAAAATTCAAGAACAAGGGGTCATGATCTCAAGCTAAAGGGTAGTAGATTTAGGAGTCATTTGAGGAAGCACTTCTTTACAGAAAGAGTGATTGATTTATGGAATAAACTTCCTCAAGCGGTAGTAGCAACGAACACTGTGGGGGACTTTAAAAATGCATGGGACAAGCATAAGGCTATCCTACAAACAAGATAAGTTTATACTTTTAGGTAATATCTGGCAGACTTGCTGGGCCTATGGCTCTTATCTGCCATCAATATCTGTTTCTATGTTTTTCCTCCAATTGTTCTGCTCCCTCGAGTAATAGCTTGAATCAAACAGGATGGAATTTCAGCAATCATGTTAGCTCCCGCATGGCCATACAGGATTTGGTATGCAGACCTCATAGGGATGTCGTCTACTCCTCCATGGCGGCTACCTCAGAGGCCGGACCTTCTAGCACAGGGTCCTTATCAAAAGCTAGATTTGAAAATGACTGCATGGAGATTGAACACATAGTTTTGTTTCAGAGAGGATTCTCTGAGGCGGTGATTAATACTCTGATTCAGGCTAGAAAGCCTGTTACCAGATGTATTTACCACAAAGTGTGGAGGGCTTATCTGTCTTTGTGTGTGGACCCTAGGTTCCCATGGCACAGGGTGAAGAGACTGTGTATTCAGTTTCTAAAGGATGACTTAGAGAAGGGCATGTCGGCTAGTTCTCTTAAAGGTCAGATTTCTGCTCTTTGTTTTGTTGCATAAGAAATTGGCTCGTTTGCCAAATGTTCAGTCGTTTTTTCAAGCTGTTGCTAGAATTAGACCTGTGTTCAAACCTATTGCTCCTCCATGGAGCCTTAATCTTGTTCTTAGAGTTCTTCAACAGAGACTCTGTTTGAGGCTATACATTCTATTGATATTAAGTTACTATGTTGGAAAGTGTTATTTCTGTTTTGAATTATCTACCCTCCAATGTGACCGGCCTTATCTATTGTTTCACTCAGATAAGGCTGTACTGAGGACAAAGATGTTTTTTTTATCTAAGGTTATCACAACTCACAATATTAATCGTCTTTGTCCCAATCCTTCTAAACAGAGTCTGTTACATAATCTGGACGTGGTTAGAGCCTTGAAGTTCTAACTTTAAGCTACCAGGAGTTTTATCAATCATCTTCCTTGTTTATCCTACATTCTGGTAAGTGCAAGGGTCAGAAAGACACAGCTTTTACCCTATCCTTTTATCTCAGAAGTTTGATTTGCATGCTGTATAAAGAAGTGGGCCAGCAGCCTCCATCATGGATTACGGTACATTTTACTTGTGCATTGTCTTCTTCCTGGGCCTTCAACTAAAGCCTCTTTCTTCTGTTAAGTGTGATCAGTCCACGGGTCATCATTACTTGTGGGATATTAACTGCTCCCCTACAGGAAGTGCAAGAGGATTCACCCAGCAGAGTTGCTATATAGCTCCTCCCCTCTACGTCACCTCCAGTCATTCTCTTGCACCCAACGACTAGATAGGATGTGTGAGAGGACTATGGTGATATATTTAGTTTTTATATCTTCAATCAAAAGTTTGTTATTTTATAATAGCACCGGAGTGTGTTATTCCTTCTCTGGTAGAATTTGAAGAAGAATCTACCTGAGTTTTTCTATGATTTTAGCCGGAGTAGTTAAGATCATATTGCTGTTTCTCGGCCATCTGAGGAGAGGTAAACTTCAGATCAGGGGACAGCAGGCAGATTAATCTGCAAAGAGGTATGTAGCAGTTTATTATTTTCTGACATGGAATTGATGAGAAAATCCTGCCATACCGTTATAATGTAAACCCAGCCTTGAATGCAGTAGATGTAGCTGATATCAGGCTGTCATGTATGTATATTTTACACTTCAGTTTTCTGGGAAATGGTACTTCTCTGGCTTTTAAACTGTATACATAGACTTAACCTATTTTGCAGGGACTTGCAATAGGTTTTAAATGACAATTAATTATTGAGGTAAAACGTTTTTTTGCTGGCATGTAAAAACGTTTTTTTCTCTGAGGTACTGGGTGAAAAAATGTTTTGGGCACTTTTTTTCCACTTGGCAATAGTTTTGATTTAAATTAGAGCAGTTCACTGATCCCTCTCACTGTTATGTGTGTGGGGGAGGGGCCATTTTGGTGCTTTCACTATGCATCAGAAAAACTCAGTCAGAGGTTCATTTTCTTCCTGCATGATCCGGTTCATCTCTACAGAGTTCAGGGATCTCCAAAGCCTTTTTTGAGGGAAGTAATCATTCACAGCAGAGCTGTGCTGATTGTATTGACTGTGATATAAAAAACGTTTATTTGTGTATTTTTTTTCTGCTGCCTTGGTTAGTTATCATTTGCTGAGGGGAACAATCCTTTGCTAAAACTGTATATTCTGACAAAGATTGATGCTATAACTTAATTATTTTATCTGTTATAATATTTTCTGTGCTTCTTAAAGGCACAGTTCGTTTTCATATTATTTGTAAATTACTTTGAAAAGTATTTCCAAGTTGCTGTTTATTTGCTAGTGTGTTAAACATGTCTGATTCAGAGGAATATCTCTGTGCTATATGTGTTAATGCCAAAGTGGAGCCCAATAGAAATTTATGTACTAAATGTATTGATGCTACTTTAAAAAATAGTCAATCTGTACAAATTGAACATATTTCACCAAACAACGAGGGGAGAGTTATGCCGACTAACTCGCCTCACGTGTCAGTACCTGCATCTCCCGCTCAGGAGGTGCGTGATATTGTAGCGCCGAGTGCATCTGGGCGGCCATTACAAATCACATTACAAGATATGGCTACTGTTATGACTGAAGTTTTGGCTAAACTACCAGAACTAAGAGGTAAACGTGATCACTCTGGGATGAGAACAGAGTGCGCTGATAATGCAAGGGCCATGTCTGATACTGCGTCACAGTTTGCAGAACGTGAAGACGGAGAGCTTCATTCTGTGGGTGACGGTTCTGATCCAAATAAACTGGACTCAGACATTTCAAATTTTAAATTTAAGCTTGAGAACCTCCGTGTGTTACTAGGGGAGGTATTAGCGGCTCTGAATGATTGTAACACAGTTGCAATCCCAGAAAAAATGTGTAGGTTGGATAAATATTTTGCGGTACCGACGAGTACTGACGTTTTTCCTATACCTAAGAGACTTACTGACATTGTTACTAAGGAGTGGGATAGACCCGGTGTGCCTTTCTCACCCCCTCCTATATTCAGAAAAATGTTTCCAATAGACGCCGCCACACGGGACTTATGGCAAATGGTCCCTAAGGTGGAGGGAGCAGTTTCTACTTTAGCTAAGCGTACCACTATCCCAGTGGAGGATAGCTGTGCTTTTTCAGATCCAATGGATAAAAAATTAGAGGGTTACCTTAAGAAAATGTTTGTTCAACAAGGGTTTATATTGCAACCTCTTGCATGTATTGCGCCTGTCACGGCTGCAGCAGCATTTTGGTTTGAGTCTCTGGAAGAGACACTTCAATCATCCACACTAGATGACATCACACACAAACTTAAATTCCTTAAGTTAGCTAATTCATTTATTTCAGATGCCGTAGTACATTTAACTAAACTTGCGGCTAAAAATTCAGGATTCGCCATTCAGGCACGCAGAGCTCTGTGGCTAAAATCCTGGTCAGCTGATGTTACGTCTAAATCTAAATTGCTTAATATTCCTTTCAAAGGGCAGACCTTATTCGGGCCCGGCTTGAAAGAGATTATTGATGACATTACAGGAGGTAAAGGTCATGCCCTGCCTCAGGACAAGGCCAAAGCCAAGGCTAGACAGTCCAATTTTCGTTCCTTTCGTAATTTCAAAGCAGGAGCAGCATCAACTTCCTCTGCACCAAAACAGGAAGGAGCTGTTGCTCGCTACAGACAAGGCTGGAAACCTAACCAGTCCTGGAACAGGGGCAAACAGGCCAGAAAACCTGCTGCTGCCCCTAAGACAGCATGAATTGAGGGCCCCCGATCCGGGACCGGATCTAGTGGGGGGCAGACTTTCCCTCTTCGCCCAGGCTTGGGCAAGAGATGTTCAGGATCCCTGGGCGTTAGAGATCATATCTCAGGGATACCTTCTGGACTTCAAATCCTCTCCCCCAAGAGGGAGATTTCATCTGTCAAGGTTGTCAACAAACCTAACAAAGAAGGAAGCGTTTCTACGCTGCGTACAAGATCTTTTATTAATGGGAGTGATCCATCCAGTTCCGCGGTTGGAACAAGGACAAGGGTTTTACTCAAATCTGTTTGTAGTTCCCAAAAAGAGGGAACCTTCAGGCCAATCTTGGATTTAAAGATCCTAAACAAATTCCTAAGAGTTCCATCGTTCAAGATGGAAACTATTCGAACAATTTTGCCCATGATCCAAGAGGGTCAGTACTTGACCACAGTGGATTTAAAGGATGCTTACCTTCACATACCGATTCACAGAAGTCATTACCGGTATCTAAGGTTTGCCTTTTTAGACAGGCATTACCAGTTTGTAGCTCTTCCATTCGGACTGGCTACGGCTCCAAGAATCTTCACAAAGGTTCTGGGCACTCTTCTGGCGGTACTAAGACCGCGAGGAATTTCAGTAGCTCCGTACTTAGACGACATACTGATACAAGCTTCAAGCTTTCAAACTGCCAAATCTCATACAGAGATAGTACTGGCATTTCTAAGGTCGCATGGATGGAAAGTGAACGAAGAGAAAAGTTCTCTCTTTCCACTCACAAGAGTTCCCTTCCTGGGGACTCTGATAGATTCTGTAGAAATGAAGATTTACCTGACAGAGGACAGGTTAACAAAACTTCAAAATGCATGCCGTGTCCTTCATTCCATTCAAGAGACCAGAAATTCTCTTCTATGGTGGCTTTATCGGCCACATCTGTCCAGGGGAATGCCATTCAGCAGGCCAGACTGGTCAATTGTAACAACAGACGCCAGCCTACTAGGTTGGGGCGCTGTCTGGAATTCTCTGAAGGCTCAGGGACTATGGAATCAGGAGGAGAGTCTTCTTCCAATAAACATTCTGGAATTGAGAGCAGTCCTCAATGCTCTTCTGGCTTGGCCCCAGTTAGCAACTCGGGGGTTCATCAGGTTCCAGTCGGACAACATCACGACTGTAGCTTATATCAACCATCAGGGAGGGACAAGAAGCTCCCTAGCAATGATGGAAGTATCGAAGATAATTCGCTGGGCAGAGTCTCACTCTTGCCACCTGTCTGCAATCCACATCCCGGGAGTGGAGAACTGGGAGGCGGATTTCTTAAGTCGTCAGACTTTTCATCCGGGGGAGTGGGAACTTCATCCAGAGGTCTTTGCCCAAATACTTCCACGTTGGGGCAAACCAGAGATAGATCTCATGGCGTCTCGACAGAACGCCAAGCTTCCGCGCTACGGGTCCAGATCCAGGGATCCGGGAGCGGTCCTGATAGATGCCTTGACAGCACCATGGACCTTCAGGATGGCTTATGTGTTTCCACCTTTCCCGATGCTTCCTCGATTGATTGCCAGAATCAAACAGGAGAAAGCATCAGTGATTCTAATAGCGCCTGCATGGCCACGCAGGACTTGGTATACAGATCTGGTGGACATGTCATTCTGTCCACCTTGGTCGTTACCTCTGAAACAGGACCTTCTGATTCAGGGTCCTTTCAAACATCAAAATCTAACTTCTCTGAAGCTGACTGCTTGGAAATTGAACGCTTGATCTTATCAAAGCGTGGTTTTTCTGAGTCAGTTATTGATACCTTAATACAGGCTAGGAAGCCTGTCACCAGAAAGATTTACCATAAAATATGGCGTAAATACCTATATTGGTGCGAATCCAAAGGTTACTCTTGGAGTAAGGTTAGGATTCCTAGGATATTGTCTTTTCTACAAGAAGGTTTAGAAAAGGGGTTATCCGCTAGTTCCTTAAAGGGACAGATCTCAGCTCTGTCCATTCTGTTACACAAGCGTCTGTCAGAAGTTCCAGACGTTCAGGCTTTTTGTCAGGCTTTGGCCAGGATTAAACCTGTGTTTAAAGCTGTGGCTCCACCATGGAGTTTAAACCTTGTTCTTAACGTTTTACAGGGTGTTCCGTTTGAACCCCTTCATTCCATTGATATAAAGTTGTTATCTTGGAAAGTTCTATTTTTAATGGCTATTTCCTCGGCTCGAAGAGTCTCTGAGTTATCAGCCTTACATTGTGATTCTCCTTATTTGATTTTTCACTCGGATAAGGTAGTTCTGCGTACTAAGCCTGGGTTCTTACCTAAGGTAGTCACTAACAGGAATATCAATCAGGAGATTGTTGTTCCATCCTTGTGCCCAAATCCTTCTTCGAGGAAGGAACGTCTTTTGCACAATCTGGATGTAGTTCGTGCCCTTAAATTTTACTTACAGGCAACTAAAGATTTTCGACAAACGTCTTCCCTGTTTGTCGTTTACTCTGGTCAGAGGAGAGGTCAAAAAGCTTCTGCTACCTCTCTCTCTTTTTGGCTTCGTAGCATAATTCGTTTAGCTTATGAGACTGCTGGACAGCAGCCTCCTGAAAGAATTACAGCTCATTCCACTAGAGCTGTGGCTTCCACTTGGGCCTTTAAGAATGAGGCCTCTGTTGAACAGATTTGCAAGGCTGCAACTTGGTCTTCGCTTCATACTTTTTCCAAATTTTACAAATTTGACACTTTTGCTTCCTCGGAGGCTATTTTTGGGAGAAAGGTTCTTCAGGCAGTGGTTCCTTCTGTATAAAGAGCCTGCCTATCCCTCCCGTCATCCGTGTACTTTTGCTTTGGTATTGGTATCCCACAAGTAATGATGACCCGTGGACTGATCACACTTAACAGAAGAAAACATAATTTATGCTTACCTGATAAATTCCTTTGTTCTGTAGTGTGATCAGTCCACGGCCCGCCCTGTTTTTTAAGGCAGGTAAATATTTTTTGAATTATACTCCAGTCACCACTACACCCTTGGCTTCTCCTTTCTCGTTGGTCCTTGGTCGAATGACTGGAGGTGACATAGAGGGGAGGAGCTATATAGCAACTCTGCTGGGTGAATCCTCTTGCACTTCCTGTAGGGGAGCAGTTAATATCCCACAAGTAATGATGACCCGTGGACTGATCACACTACAGAAGAAAGGAATTTATCAGGTAAGCATAAATTATGTTTTCTTAAACAGATATGTAAGGCTGCTACTTCGTCCTCATTACATACCTTCACAATTTTAAAGAATTTATGTTTTTGCATCAAAAGAGGAGTCTTTTGGAAGAGCGGTTCTTCATGCAGTGGTGCCTAGTATTTAAGACTACCTTCCCTACCTTTCCCTCACAATTTTTTTTGTGAACTCCACAGCTTGGGATAGGTTATGAATTGATTTGATTTTGTGGACTCACTGTCAGAAAAAAAGAAAACATTTGTTTACCTAATAAATAAATTATTTTCTTCCTTGGCAGTGAGAGTCCACTACCCCCCCCCCCCCCCCAAAAAAATAATATAGTGGCAGCAGTCTTACAGCACCTTTGTTACCCCTTTTTATCTTTCTACGTTTCTTTAACCTTGACTTGAACTAATGAGAGGGTAGGGGAAGTGGGATACTTAATGCTTTGTTTTGAATGTGTCTACCACCTCCTGGTAGCCAGGTGAACTATTTTCCCATAGGTAATGAATGGATTTTGTGGACTCTCACTGCCAGGAAAGAAAATAATTTATCAAATAAGCATAAATTATGTTTTCTGGATTAAGGCAGGGCTTGACAAATTTGTTCAAAATCTAGGAGGCAGAAACTCTCTTGTATATTATATAACCCAGACAAATTTGTATTTCATAGCCTGAGGCCTAGAAAGAATCCAGCTGCACAAAAGATAAATGCTATATGCCATGGGGGTCTTGGGGACTCCAAACCAGCTAGCCATGGCCTTTTTATTAAAGAAAATAAAGACAATCATTTCTGTACCACTCCTCCCAAAGAGTCAAGAATGCTTTCACCATATTTAATCTGGTCATTCACATCTGTATAAGTAAATGTCACAAAGTCCTAGGCTACTTCCCCTTCACACTGTTAGGACTTTCCATGCCATCCTAACAGCACAGGGAATGCCATTAGGATGGCATGGAACTTTCTACATATATGGTGTTGTGCAACTTTCCTCTTTTATGAAGTGAAGAATTAGCCTGGGAGGGCATGCCTAGTAGCGAAGAAGTCCATGATCCAATCCCAGCCTTGAAATCCCTTGATCGCATAGAAGATAGAAGATTTCATTTTAACCAATAGTATTTACACTATACTGTCCCTTTAACCCCTTTATGCAGGTACTAAATACCTTAACATAATATAAATGGTTTTATTACATGTAGTACAACAACTTTGCAATATACTTTAAAGGGACAGTCAACACCAGAATTTTTGTTGTTTTAAAAGATAGATAATCCCTATATTACCCATTCCCCAGTTTTGCATAACCAACAAAGTTATAATATACTTTTTTACCTCTGTAATTACCTTGTATCTAAGCCTCTCCAGACTGCCCCCTTATTTCAGTTCTTTTGACAGACTTGCACGTTAGCCAATCAGTGCTCACTCCTCTGTAAATTCACGTGCATGAGCTCAATGTTATCTATATGAAACACATGAACTAACTCCCTCTAGTGGTGAAAAAACTGTCAAAATGTATTTAGATTGGAGGCGGCCTTCAAGGTCTAAGAAATTAGCATATGAACCTCCTAGGTTTAGTTTTCAAATAAGAATACCAAGACAACAAAGCAAAATTGGTGATAAAAGTAAATTGGAAAGTTGTTTAAAATTACATGCCCTATTTGAATCATGAAAGTTTTTTTTTTGGACTTGACTGTCCCTTTAATTATTTTTGTTCTCCTTTCCTGTAATTTAATTCTGAACATTGTGGGTTTTCCAACTCATGTTAAAGGGACAGTTTACATCAGAATTTTTATTGTTTAAAAAGATAGATAATCGCTTTACTACCCATTCCCCGGTTTTGCTTAACCAACACACTTATATTAATATACTTTTTACCTCTGTGATTACCTTGTATCGAAGCCTCTGCAGACTGTATTTCAGTTCTTTTGCTAGACTCTTTATTTTAGCCAATTAGTGCAGACTTTTAGGTAACCCCATGTGCGTGAGTACAATGTTATCTATATGTCACACATGCACTAATGCCCTTTAGTTTGAAAATATGTCAAAATGATATGATATACGTTTATTTTTTGACAAGGCTGTCCCTTTAAACATAGAAGTGAAGACACTGCTATATTCCAAAAAGTCATTATCTTTCCAAAGGCAGGGAGAGTCCATGACTTAATTCATTACTGTTGGGAATAAACACCTGGCCACCAGGAGGAGGCAGACACCCCAGCCAAAAGCTATAAATATCCCTCCCACTTCCCCTATCCCCCCAGTCATTATTTGCCTTTTGTCATTAAAGGAGGTGGCAGAGAAAGTGTTAGAAGAAAATGGATAGTCCGTTAATGGTTATTTCCTTCTTAATATAAGGAGAATCCATGGCATAATTTCTTACTGTTGGGAAATACTTAAACTGGCCACCAGGAGGGGGCAAAGACACCCCAGCCAAAGGCTCAAATACCTCTCCCACTTCCCCCAGTCATTCTTTGCCTTTCGTCACAGGAGGATGGCAGAGAAGTGTCAGACATTTCGGAGTAGTTCCTTAGGAAGGGTATCTGTCCTTCGATATGGGATTGGAGTTTTAAGTAGTCTTGTCAGCCTTTCAGTGAGAGCATTGACGTAAGTTAGTCATCCAGACTGCCTGCTAACAGCTCCTAAGCAATCAGTGTTAACGAGTTTCACTGCCTGCTTGTTTTCTCACTCAAAACAAAAATGTCTATGTCAGGAGCGATGCTACAAGACTGTCACACTTGAGAGGCTGTGTTTCTGTTCCACAGCATGGACTCTGGTAAGATTGTTTCAATTTTTTTAAATATACTGAAAACGCTAGAAGACAGGGTCACAGTGTGGCTCCTTTTATCTTAATAGAATCATGGGTTAATATCTCCTGAGGGGGATTATTGAACAGTGGGGATTAATCAAATATGATGCTTTGATTTTATGCTGCTTTATGTGTGAGATGTTATTGGGCTCATAGGCTGTTTATGTGGCTGGAACGAACAGGTTTTTACTTTCACTTTGAACGCTGCGCAGCTTTTAGCTTGGCACGCTTTTTCTCAAAGCAGGGGAGGTCCAGCTTTGCACACCATGTGACTGGGAGTGGTCTCGCTTTCATTTTCTCTTTCCTGAGCGAGCTGGCTGTCGGAGAAGACGCCATTTCTCTGCATTGTCTGAGTCTAGGAGGTGGTGAGTGCCCCAGCCATTGGGAGTATAAAGGTGCCGTTTTTTTGAGAAATAAAGATCGTTTATTTTCTGTGTCCTGCTGTCATTAGCTTAACCCTTTCCTGCCAGGGCTAAAGTGTCTACATTGGAACAAATTGCAATCACACGATCGCGAGATTTCAATTATTGGATCGGGTCTGGGGGGCGTCCCTATACCCTAGGAAGGCCCTTCAGACCTTGATCAAATCCAGGAAGCACAGAAGTCTTCAGGATAGCTTTTGGCTATGACGTTCTTTTCCGTCATAACGGCTCTAAAGCCCAGTGTAATTATGATGGAATAGAACAGCATAACCGCGTTAAAAGGTTAAGCTATGGAGGATACTGAGATATTAGAGGGTACTCCCTCTATTCCAAATAGTAATACCTGTTTATATTGTGAGAAGGCCTTGGTATGCCCGCCCTCTTAACTATGTTCCACATGCCTTGACATTGTTATTTGGTCAAAGAAGGTTAACCCTTTTAGTACCACTGAGCCATCCACCTCTGAGGACTCGCAGTTCCATGAGGTGCATACTCAACATTCATCGACACACGCAGCTTCCCGTAGCACGCTTAATCCTTCATCTGGAGGGAGCCTTTTACCATCAGATTTTACAGCGCAGTTAAAAAACGGCGGTGTCTGAGGCCCTCAGTGCTTTACCTCGCCCTGCTAAACACAAGCGAACGGTTAAACATAGCTCTCCTACCCGGGGTCATCATGTAATTTATTGTATTTCTCTGCTCTATCTCAGTTATGCGAAGATGAGTCGCACTGTGAGGCTTCAGAGGGTGAACTTTTTGGGACGGAGTCTGCTGCCTCTAAGCCTCCTGCTGCGGAGGAACCAGCCTTTAGATTTACGATTGAACGATTACGTTTTCTTCTAAAGGAAGTTCTGTCTAAATAAAAGTTTCCAGAGGCCAAGCTGCTGTCAGGGTATCTGTAAATGTCAGTGGATAATACATATCTATATAATAAGATAAAATCAGTATGAAATCGATCAAATATTAAGGTTGAGCATGCTGAATGCCATTTTCTGTGTATTACAAATCTGAGGTTCAGACATGAAATACCTTGCTAATTACATCAGGATTCAGCTGGAACCTTTCCTCCCCTCCCCACTCAATATGCTAAATAATACAATTGTTCAATCGCAAACAGCCCTTTGAAAATTCTCACCATTTCTTTCTGATCTGAGAGAAGCATATGCCAACAGACATGTGATAATTTAACACAATGGCTCACTGGATTTCTTTTGAAGCTTAAACAGCTTCAAAAAAAGAACCAGTTTTAGCTGAATAAATTACTCCTATCACCTAGGTGTAAATTGCCCCCTGCAGAGTTTTCCATATGCAGCTCCCAGACAATTTGTCGTTTCAAGTCTATATATGACATGGCAAAAATAAATCTCAGATAAAGGAATTGTGCCTAAATCTTCATAATAATTTAAAATGCACAGATCATATTATATTAAAACATCTATCTATCTATCTATCTATCTATCTATCTATCTATATATATATATATATATATATATATATATATATTTATTAATTTATATATGTATTAATCTGAAACTGATATAATGTTAAATAAATATCTGCTATATTGAATAACAACTGCATTGGTATATGTAAATATTGACCCATTTATTTCAAGATAAACACATTTTTCTTTGTTTTCCAGAAATCTAGTGAAAATTACAGGAAGAATTGATGTGTAGATGAGATTTCTAAATAAGTAGCTGTATAATGAATGTATAAGTGTTGGACTAATTTCAAAATAATTTCTGTTTATTTATTTTTCAGACAATAAGATGTCCTATGAATATTAGTCATAAACACAAATCTATGCACTCAAAAATTATTAGGAATGTGAAATATGCTGTTTGCATTAAAATAATGCCAGGATGTTAAATGCTATGATTCTGGGGAAAGCAAATAATTGACAGTGTAATTGCTTATTAATATGGTCACTAGAAACATACTTGTATTTGGTATTGGAATAATCAGAAAAATGACATTATATTATCCCATCTATAATTAAAATTGTAAGTGATTAATACAAGAAATTAAAGTAGTTTAAATAATCACTTTATAAGGATGTATTAAAATGTAGCAGCATTGATGGTAAGACTGCATTTCTAGTTATCTACTGCCACCTATGGTTCAAAAATGGTATTGCAACCAAAGACATTTGGCTACTCAGGGAGGCGTTTTCCAAAATAACCTATGAGATATTCAGATCAAAGGGCGAATCAGAGACAAGCTCTGAGGGCCTATCATACCATTTCACCAATGATTAGAATAAAAAAAGGAGGGGATTATCAACTGATATAACCTCATGCAAGAGGATAGAAGAAGGCTGGCTGGCTGTTTGCTGAATTTTTGACTGATAACTTGCTGCCTTGGAACACAGTCACTATAAGCAAAATTGGGCTACCTTTTATTATCCATGCGGCAATACCTTTATTCATATGAAGTGAAACAAGAAATTCCGGAAACTGAATTATCGATTTGGTTATTTTTGGTAAAGTATATGCGATTGATAAATATAAAAAAAAAAAGGTATTTGGTAACTATAACTAGATTGCAGTTAGTAATTTTAAAAGGGCACAATTAGTATTTTAAGCTTGTGTTTCATAGTCCTGTGTAGTTTAAAACTAGTCTTTTGTTCGCCAAGCAATTTATCTTTAAAACTATATAAATATATTTTAGAATTTGCCTTAATTGTAGCTAAAAAGAGTTTATTTCAGCTCAGAGAAATTGGCTGTTACAGCATCTTGTTATATCGTTTAGCTAAGTACTGTTAAAGTTAGTGATCCATACTCTGGTATTTCATTGTGGTATTTTAATGTAATCCACAAATAAGGTCATTTGTAAAGGTATATTTTTATAATCTTTGTATAGAATATAGTAATAGTTTAAGCTTGTATAGTTTGATTCATATCTGGTTTCTATAAATATAATTCAATGTGTTTATAACTTTAATATAAAGAATTTAGGAATTTATATTATTATTTTTTTTTATAACACCGATTTTTATTGTTCAAATAAATATACATTGTGGAAGTCGCAACTTCCTTAGATAGAGTACATAATCGGTAAAATTTTACATTTAAATTTCTACAATAGAGTGTCTTACAAGAGTAAGAAACCTAAGAAGAAGAATAGACAAAAGGAAAAAAGGAAAGAAAGAAGAAAGAGAAAAGAAAATAAGGGAAATGCCTGGAGACTCATCCTATTGCAATGCTTAAGGTCCTATTTATCTTAAAGATCCATTGTGAGTTTACATATATACCCTGTTCTATAGGGGAAAATGCAAAAGGGCGTTCTTATATTAAGATATTCTTGTGTTACACAATAGGTAGCTTAGTTTACTGCTTAAGGTATTGTTCCCAGAGGGAGATCATTTCAGCGTAAACGTCCATTTTGGCAAATTTAATGTAGTAATATTCCTCCAATTCAAGGAATTCAGAGACTCTGTTACTCCAAAATTTTAAGGAGGGGACCTCTTTATTTTTCCAGTTTCTGGCTAGAAGATATCTAGCGCTGTTAGTCATTATATAGAAAAGTTTGAGTTTGTGTTTGAGTCTAATTTTAGGGGGTCTGCTTAATAGCCAAATTGTGGGGTCTAGAGGGAGCTGAATATTCTCCAATGATATGTCTCCAATAATTTTGAACAGCATTACACCACCACCACATATGGGCCAGGTTTCCAAAGCCATGGCCACATCTCCAGCAACGTTTAGAGTTGTTACGATATAGACGGTTTAGTTTAACTGGGGAGAGATACCATCTATGTAGTAATTTTAAATTAATCTCCTGCATGGAGAGTGATATTGACGTTTTTGTGATATTTTGAAAGATCGAGGCACTGGTTTGTGGCAGTATTATTATGCCCAGTTCCTCTTCCCATTTTTCGAGGAAGGGGGGTATGTGGCCGGGAGGGTTATGTGTCAGTATTTGGTATAGTGATGAGAGAGTATGCGATAATGGGGGAGTTCGGACACAGAGGTGTTCAAAATTGGTCAGAGGTCTGACCATATTAGTGAAATGTTTGTGGGTTGTAACAAAGTGGTGGACACGAGTGTGTAAGTACCAGTTTTGAAAGAAGGTATATCCCTTGTCTATTAAGTTTGATTGGGGTAATATTTTTTCATTCATTATTAAGAAGTTTAGCGGTATATCCCTAGAGAAGGAGTTTGGGGCGTCTATGGGAAATTGTATCCCTAGAGTTAATTGTCCATTGTCTAAAATTGAGGTAAGTGGAGAAGGTCTAGATGAGATAAAGGCATGCGTCGCTATAATATTGTCCCACATTCTGTATGTTTCGGCTATCACTGGTGAGTTGAGTTTTAATGCAAATTTCGAGTGGTCTAGTCTCCAGCATATCCTGCCTAGGTGAAGTGTTTTAGGAATGGAGTGTTCTAGCTGAACCCAACATTTGTGTTCGTAGTGTATACACCAATTGATAATCCTTTGTAGAAATATGGCTTGGCAATATTTTGTTAGATTAGGTATGCCTAACCCCCCCCCTGGGTTTTTGGAGATTGCATTATATTTTTATTTATCTTAGGTGGGCGTCTGCGCCAAACAAAGTCACCAAATGCTTTCTGGATATTAAAAATGTAATTTTTGGGAATTGGGATAGGTAGAGCTTGTAATATGTACAGGAGTCTGGGAAAGACGTTCATTTTTAGGACGTTTATTCTGCCCATCCAGGAAAGTTTCTTGGAGAGCCATGAGGATAGGTCCCTTACTATTGTATTTTGAATTGGGAGGTAGTTTAACTTGAAAGTTTGTTCTATCGAGGTGGTTAGTTCTATCCCCAGATAGTTTAGGCAGTGAGGACGCCATGTAAATGGGTTTAGGGCTTTAACTCTTTCCGTGGTAGGGATATCTAGATTTATATTTAAAACTTCGGATTTAGAGGCATTTATTACAAAGTTGGAGAGGATTTGGAAATCATGAAATTCTTGCATTAAGTTTGGAATTGAAGTTTCGGGGCTCGTAATAGAGAACAAAATGTCATCCGCAAATAGGGACATAATATATTTTTGTGTGCCTACATGAATACCGCTAATTGGTGGATTCTGTCTAATTCTGTTTGCCAGTGTTTCTATAAAACATGCAAATAGTAAGGGTGATAAATGGTTATGGTAAACGTGTTGGAAAGTGTACCATTAATAAGTAATTTAGCATTGGGATGGGAATAAAGGGAGAAAATCCTGTACAAAATTTTCGGTCCAAGACCCATTTTGACTAGGGTGGCTTTGAGGAAGTCCCATCCAAAACGGTCAAAGGCCTTCTCTGCGTCTATTGATAGAAGAATTCCAGGGATTTCTCTATCTCGCATGTATTGAATTAAGTGGAGGGCCCTGACCGTGTTGTCTTTCACCTCTCTTTTAGGGATGAATCCCACCTGATCCTGGTGGATTATGTCTGGAAGAATTAGGTTTAATCTGTTTGCTATTATTTTTGCGTAGATCTTCACGTCTGAATTTATTAGTGATATTGGGCGAAAATGTGAAGGGTGAGTTAGAGATTTTTTGGGTTTGGGGAGAAGGATAATGTGGGCTTCTAGCGAGCTAGGGGAGAATTGTTTAGATTCATCGATATATTTAAAAAATGTGGTAATGTGGGGAAGTAGGTCCTCTTGAAAAGTCTTATATAGTATCGGTTACTAAAGCCGTCAGGGCCTGGTGATTTCCCAGCCGGGAGATCTTTGATAGCTAATTGAATTTCCTCAGCTGATATGGGGTCTTCCAGCTGCACTTGCTGGTTTGTTGTGAGGTGTGGTAGTTTAAGTGATGAGAGGTATGTATTGATATCTTTTATTTTTCTGTCTCTGTCGTGATTGGGGTGTAGGTTGTATAGGTTTTGGAAGTATGTTCTAAAGGTTTGAGTGATGGCTTTAGTCGATGAGTGGGTCTTATTGTCTTTATCTTTAATATGTAGGATATAGCTTTTTTGTTGTTTTATTCTTAAGAGTCGTGCTAGGGACCGACCGGTTTTATTACGCCCTTCGTAATTCAATTGTTGCAGTAGAAGAGCTTGACGTTTGTGTTCCTTTAAATAGGAGGCCAATTTATGTTTTTCAGCTTGGATAGTGGCAATTAATGTATGGTTATTAGGGTTTTGTTTGTGTTGAACTTCTAATTTTTCTATTTCAGTTAATTGGGCTGCTAGGAACGCGCGTCTTTGTTTGTTAATCGAGGCTTTAATAGCCATAAGTTCGCCACGGATCACGCACTTGTGAGCTTCCCAAATGTTTATCAGGGATACATCTGTTGTGTTATTGTTAGCAAAATACTCTATGATAGATTTGGATATTTGTAGGGTGATTGAGGGATCAGATAGGATTTGTTCGTCCAGTTTCCATATATAATCATGTATGGGTTTGGAAGGCCATGTGAGAGTCCCAAGGACAGACGCATGATCCGACCATGTTATAGGAGTGATGTTGCTGGAGGTGAAAAGTGAGAGGCCTGTTACATCTGTGAAAATATAATTAATTCTGGAATATTGTTTGGGTGGGTATGAAAAAAATGTATAGTCTTCTCTATCCGGGTAATGGGATCTCCACACGTCTTGTACTGTTAATTGTTTCAAATATTTAAGTGTACGGGTTATTTGGGATAAGGGAACTGAGGTAGTAATGGAAGAACAGTCTAGCAGTGGGTTAAGGGGCATATTTAGGTCGCCACATATTATCAGAATGCCTTTTTGATGTTCTAGAATGAGGTTGGACACAGTTTTAATAAAGGAAGCTTGTTTAATGTTGGGGTATACATGGAGACTAGCGTAACCGGCCGACCATATAGCAAGCCTATTATTATGATATATCTGCCTGCCTTATCCCTGATGGCTTTAATAACTTTGAAAGGAATGTTTTTCCGTATCAATATGCCCACACCGTGTTTTTTATATTTGGGATGGGAGGCATAGTAGCAATTACCAAATTTGAGGGTAAATGTAAGTGGTTCTTTCCCTTTTAGAAAGTGTGATTCTTGGATGAAAACCAAGTCCGATTTACATCTATTGAAGTCACGCAAGGCCTGAGTTCTTTTTGAAGGAATATTTAAGCCCTTTGCATTAATAATTGAATGCGGAGTGAGTTCGTGGGTGTTTTCCTATGTGGATGTTCAGTCATTGGGGTATAATGTAGAGTTTATAGGGTGTATTTTGAGGGACCAGAGAAGGTCAATGTCTGCACAGGCAAGGAAAGAATAGAGTAAGATGCAGTGTGAAAATATCGGTATTTGAGGAATACAGATACAAAAAGAGTTATAAGAAAACAAGTTTAAACTAAACAGTAACATTCTTGTAAAGATTAAGTTGTTGAGGGTGCGTTTCTCCCTCCATGGCATTGATATATGACAAATACATTTTAAACATTGTACTACAACATTATTAACTGAATTATTTTAACTAGTAAGTTATACAATTACCCCATTTGGTAACATGGGGTTAAAAAAATAAAATAAAAAAATAACTGTTAGGCCTTGCTGATATCTTGAACTTAGATAGCAAAGGCAATTATTTAAAACATCAAACACTCAACTTTTTCAATAAATTGGAATCAGAAATAAAGATTCAGGTATACTTAACAGGTATACATGGTATAGAACTAAACACTTAGTTACTTTTATGGTTAAGGGTATCAAAGGTATGGGAATATCTTCCTCACTTTATCTAAGTGAGAGCTAATTGCTTACTAAAGGAACTACAAAGGATGTCTAAAATACAGACATACGACCTGGTTTTCTTATGGCACAATCTCTGGAGATGTTTAAGTCTGTCGGTGGGACTGAAGGAAGTTAATTTGGGAGCAGAGTCCTTCTTGTGTCTTCCTGACACTCTAGACCACAAAGGTCTTTGAGGTTTAGGAGGGTGATTGTGGGCACTGTCTTATTTTGAGGACTCCTGTGACAGAGGTGCAGGGAAAGTGATGTTTAGGCTTTTAGATAGGGAGTCTAGGTCCTCCAGGTCCCTATATATGATAGATTTACTGTCCTTGTGCACCAAAAGGCTGAAAGGAAAGCCCCAACAATATTTTATCTTATGCTCCTGTAGGGTGGATGTGATGAAGCGTAGAGACCGTCGTTTTTCGATGGTAGCAGGGCAGATATCTTGGTAAACGTGGAGGTTTTGGCCCTGAAATGAGATTGAGTGTTGACTTTGTGCCTGTTTCCAAATGGCTTCTTTTAATTGGAAGTGGGTAAATTTCATGATCACATCCCTAGGCGGACTGGACGCAGCAGGTTTCGGTCTTAGGGCTCTATGCGCCCTTTCCAGTGATGTTTCAGAAAGCTCTAAGGAGGGATCCAGGTATTTAAAAAATTGTAGTAGATAGGTAGTTAAAGTCTCCTGATTGATGTCTTCAGGTATTCCGCGAATTCACAGATTACTGCGGAGACTACGGTTATCTAAGTCTTCGACCTTTAGTTGTAGGGATTGTATGATTGAGTCTTGGCAGTTTAAGTGTTGTATGTTGTCACTGACTTGTGATTCAAGATGTTCCCGCCCTTCTTCCAAGTACTCAAGTTTAGAGTTCATATCGGACATGTCTTTTCTCAGTGAGGATATTTCATTTTTAATGAACGTTTTCAGGTCCGCTATGTCACTTTTGGAAGGAAGGAAGGGAGGCTATGGTATTTTGGATCTGGGATAGATGGTCCAGTGGTTGAGAAGCCATGGTCGCGGGTGGAGAAGGCTCCATTTTGTGTAATTGTGCCATTTGGTCTGTCTTAGCGAGGAGGGCTGAATTTGTAGGCTTAAAAAAAGAGCTGACTGAGGTAGGTTTTGTGTCTGCTGGTTTTTTATTTGATTGTAATAGTAAGACCCTTTTTTGTAGCTTAGTTCACATAACAAGAGCATTGGATAGTTAAGGTTCAATCGACCGCTGTGTAGGTTTAATTCTGCTCTCAATGAGAAAACAGCATGGCCATGTGTAGTGTGGAAGGCATTATGCACATCGTGTAGCATCGGGAAGGTTTAAAATTAAAGTAGTGCCTGGATTCAACACGTTCCCTCTTAACTTGCCGTGTCTGATTGCCCGTAGTCATCTAGGGCTGGTGAGGTGTATAATAATAAGTGCGGCTTATGTTTGCCTAGGACTTACTGATTTAGTGTGTCGGCTTAATCCGACAATATGGCGCCCATCCGTGTCCCGAGTCCCTCAGTCTAGAGAATTTTAGCCTCTTTGTTGGGTGGATCTTCACACGCTGGAGAGTTGCCGGTGTTCCGGTATTATGCTTCACTGTTTTTGCCAGCAAAATAGCGCTGTTATAGTACGTTAAGTGCCATTAAGGGGAGAACGGCTACGGAGCTTTTTACAGTGCAGCCATGTTCCTGCACGGCTTCGCCCCGCCTCCCAGGAATTTATATTAATTTTAATTGTTTCGTATATGCATTTTATTGGGGGTTTGCTTTAAAGAATAATTATTAAATATATTGTATTACAGGGAGTGCAGAATTATTAGGCAAATGAGTATTTTGACCACATCATCCTCTTTATGCATGTTGTCTTACTCCAAGCTGTATAGGCTCGAAAGCCTACTACCAATTAAGCATATTAGGTGATGTGCATCTCTGTAATGAGAAGGGGTGTGGTCTAATAACATCAACACCATATAACAGGTGTGCATAATTATTAGGCAACTTCCTTTCCTTTGGCAAAATGGGTCAAAAGAAGGACTTGACAGGCTCAGAAAAGTCAAAAATAGTGAGATATCTTGCAAATTGCAAAGCTTCTGAAGCGTGATCATCGAACAATCAAGCGTTTCATTCAAAATAGTCAACAGGGTCACAAGAAGCGTGTTTAGAAACCAAGGCGCAAAATAACTGCCCATGAACTGAGAAAAGTCAAGCGTGCAGCTGCCAAGATGCCACTTGCCACCAGTTTGGCCATATTTCAGAGCTGCAACATCACTGGAGTGCCCAAAAGCACAAGGTGTGCAATACTCAGAGACATGGCCAAGGTAAGAAAGGCTGAAAGACGACCACCACTGAACAAGACACACAAGCTGAAACATCAAGACTGGGCCAAGAAATATCTCAAGACTGATTTTTCTAAGGTTTTATGGACTGATGAAATGAGAGTGAGTCTTGATGGGCCAGATGGATGGGCCCGTGGCTGGATTGGTAAAGGGCAGAGAGCTCCAGTCCGACTCAGACGCCAGCAAGGTGGAGGTGGAGTACTGGTTTGGGCTGGTATCATCAAAGATGAGCTTGTGGGGCCTTTTCGGGTTGAGGATGGAGTCAAGCTCAACTCCCAGTCCTACTGCCAGTTTCTGGAAGACACCTTCTTCAAGCAGTGGTACAGGAAGAAGTCTGCATCCTTCAAGAAAAACATGATTTTCATGCAGGACAATGCTCCATCACACGCGTCCAAGTACTCCACAGCGTGGCTGGCAAGAAAGGGTATAAAAGAAAAAAATCTAATGACATGGCCTCCTTGTTCACCTGATCTGAACCCCATTGAGAACCTTTGGTCCATCATCAAATGTGAGATTTACAAGGAGGGAAAACAGTACACCTCTCTGAACAGTGTCTGGGAGGCTGTGGTTGCTGCTGCACGCAATGTTGATGGTGAACAGATCAAAACACTGACAGAATCCATGGATGACAGGCTATTGAGTGTCCTTGCAAAGAAAGGTGGCTATATTGGTCACTGATTTGTTTTTGTTTTGCTTTTGAATGTCAGAAATGTATATTTGTGAATGTTGAGATGTTATATTGGTTTCACTGGTAAAAATAAATAATTGAAATGGGTATATATTTGTTTTTTGTTAAGTTGCCTAATAATTATGCACAGTAATAGTCACCTGCAAACACAGATATCCCCCTAAAATAGCTATAACTAAAAACAAACTAAAAACTACTTCCAAAACTATTCAGCTTTGATATTAATGAGTTTTTTGGGTTCATTGAGAACATGGTTGTTGTTCAATAATAAAATTAATCCTCAAAAATACAACTTGCCTAATAATTCTGCACTCCCTGTATAACCCGGCCATATACTGACATATTATTTGGAGGCACTGCAGTAGATATTATTACATTTATCACATTGATATAATATACTTGTAGTAAATAGAGATTATAAAAAAAATTAAAAAAAAAAAAAAAATTTTTTGGGAAAAATTGAATACAAAAATAATTTTTCATATTTCAAAATTAATATTAATATTTTTGAAAATATTTTTTTTTCTTCTTATTGGCATTTTAATTTAACTAAATACTAAGCCAATATAATAATGTCTGTTACTAGAAGTGAATCAATTAATTATATACATAGTGTTGACATATGTTCCCCAAAATTACCCCTCACTCAGGGCGATAGCCTTAAAGGGACACTGAACCCAAATTTTTTCTTTTGTGATTCAGATAGAGCATGCAATTTTAAGCAACTTTCTAATTTACGCCTATTAGCAATTTTTCTTTGTTCTCTTGCTATCTTTATTTGAAAAAGAAGGCATCTAAGTTTTTTGTTTGTTTCAGTACTCTGGACAGCACTCTTTTTATTGGTGGATGAATTTATCCACCAATCAGCAAGGACAACCCAGGTTGTTCACCAAAAATGGGCCGGCATCTAAACTTACATTCTTGCAGTTCAAATAAAGATACCAAGAGAATGAAGAAAATTTGATAATAGGAGTAAATTAGAAAGTTGCTTAAAATTTCATGCTCTATCTGAATCACAAAAGAAAAAATTTGGGTACAGTGTCCCTTTAAGATGGACATTCTAGGCTACATTAAAGAGATTTAATATTGCGGGTGATTGAAATGATTATATGGATATGCTTGCAATTAAGGCTAAAATTATTGCTATTGATGATGGAAGGTGGAATGAAAAAAGTGAATTATTCAAAGAATTATTAAAAATTAATCAATGCAAAAATCTCAAAAAAACGGGATGAACTAATACTAAAATCTTGGCCCCTTGTAATATGCATTATTGACAAAATGTCTACACTTCTTATAGAAAAGGAATTGCAAATACAGGGGCTAGATAATGGTATTCGCTCATCACGCAAGTGCGAAGAGAGTTTAGAAATGACCGAAAATGAAATTGTTACATTTAAGCAAGACATGGCCGACTTAGATAAGCATAACCTAAATTTACTAGCCAAAATATAAGAGCTAAATCATTCTCTCTGGCTTTGTGCAAGTTGTTTAAAAAGTTTAAAAAGGCCGTATCATCATAATGAAAACCCCTCTATTAGCAATGAGGATAATGCAGATAATTCTAAATCTCTAAAAGAATACATCAGACATGAAATACAGAACTTTAGGGAAGAATTTAAACACAGGTCACTGATTGGCTCAGAGATAAACATTCAACATAGACAATCACCTCATGTTTTAAATTCAGAGAACTGCTACACCTCAAGAGTGGAGGACAGTGATTTATAGTGAGTCAGAGGGCGGAGCCAGCTACCCAAATAGCCCACGTAGTACTAATGTACGTAAGGGGTCTCCCCATAGTGAATATAGGGCAGATAGGGTGTGCTCCAGCCCCAAAAATAAGGCCCCTAGGAAAACCCAAGATACGCCTAATAAGGTATATGACACCCCTAAAATAATTACTTTCTTAATTGATGCAGTACCTAAGTTTTCCAACAAGGGAACCAATTCTATAATTGACCACTTAGTGACTTATGAAAATGCTTTATCCATTATGAATGTTACTAGGGAGCAGTCAAAAATTGAATTTCTGCCCTGGGTATTTGAGGGTAAACATCACAAATTCTTTGCTTCACTAAATGATATGAATATTCATTCCTGAGTGAAACAAAAAATCAGTGCAGAAAATAATTTGGGCAATATCGCACCTAAAACCGCTGTGAAAATAGCTGTATACGGTTTGAAATGTGGCGCGAATCAAAGTCCGATTAAATTCCTTTCTGTACTGAAAATTGCATACAGTATGGCCAAAGATTACCCCATATTTGAAAGCTCAGAATTTGTGAGTTTATTTTTCGAAGCATTGCCCGCACACATCAAAATTAATTTAGCTAGAGATTTTGATGAGCACTGCTCATTGGACTGGCTGATCAAAGAGAGTACAAAGTTATACTCTATTCAGCAGACCGGTGAACAGGGGATTAAAAGGGAACCAAATCCCAGTCCCAAAATTGTGGCAGAAACTAGGGTGTCACCTAGCCCCCTTAATTTAGAGTCTAACAAGAAAACTTACATGGAAGTGACCCGAGAAAACAGGCCATCCCCACAAAGTTTTAACTCTGCCCCTCCCCCAACACGGGCTGAGGCGCAGAGAGAATATACTCAAAATGGGGGGCATACCCAGGTAAATAATTATCCCCAAAGAGATGAAAACCCACAAGATTATCGGTATCCCCGTAAAAATAAATACCAAAAGTGTAGAAAATACTCTCAGGATAACCAGACACCCCAAGTAAATAGTGCTCCCCAAAATATTAACGCTGAACAAGTTGAACCCCAATGACAACCACGTCAAAATAGGAACAATAGCTATGATTCTGAGGATCCAGGAATCAATACCCTGGGATATAAAAAAAACGGTCCATGGGTAAAAATGGCTTGTCCATTCAAGTGGGCCAACTCAGTACGCAAATAAGTCAATTATGTACACTATTTACTAATATGAGTCAAGCTTTGACGGCTCAGAACCCTAATAATCCTTTTTTAGGGGTACAGCCAGTGGCCAGCAGTGGGCCACAGGCACAATCATAAACACTGCAGTATTACCTGAGAGAGGGGGGAGCGATATACCAAATGGAATAATAAATGTCAATAATGGTACTAATCATGTTCTCTCCCTACAGACCGGAAACAGATGATTTAGCTGTGATGACGAGCAACCTCAGCCTGAAAGCTCTAACAAATCTCTTCCTTTGCAGTATTCTCCTAACCTTATTTCCACAGATGCAGTACACAGGAACCCTGTCGATCCTATTACAAAGGGAAGGACTGGTAAGAATAAGAGTTCTCTGCATCAGGTAACATGGCGGTTTCAGGTAACTCGTGGAGAAGCCCACAGATGTATAATCATGCCAATTTTATGTGTGAAATGGTAGAAACTGCAGGGAGATATTGTGTATTAGCTGAACTCCAGGATTCAGTCTCCAACCCTATCATGGGATTAATTGATACTGGGTCTCAGGCAACTATTTTATCCCACAGGTACTACATGCAGCTAAATGAGCTAACACCCCACAAACCTAAAATAAAATAATTTGATAGTTCACTAATAGGTGTTGGGGGTGACTCTCTAAAAGTCTACTGCATGGTCAAAATTTAAACTGGGGAACAGGGTAATAAGACACCCTGTCATTATAGTGGATCTGCCAACTGATCGTTTAATTATTGGTAGTGATCTCCTGAAGTGATTAAGCACCATAATTGATTGCATTAATAATGTAATTTGGTCACAAGTAAAAAGGCCTATTAATTATGAGTGATCCGGTATATCTCGCACCCGACATAACTGTCACGTGGTGGAAGAGAAGCCGATGCTGTGGAGATTCATTTCAGGAATAACTTTGTACCTGAAATCACTATCTTACAAATACAAGACTCCTTTAAGTGACTCTGATGGTAATGCTTTTAAAATTTAGCCTGGAAAGATAGCAAATATTTCCTTAGACATCAATGTATTAACCACATCTCTCCACAAGGGGGATTATAAAATCCCTCAAGGGGGAGGCCACACTCAATACCTCGCAGGAATTGAGAAAGTTAAAGAGGATCTATTTATCCCTATGCAAGTTCATGACCTTGGTATAACCTACATAAGCAAAAGTTTATTAGTGCAGATAGCTGAACCTAAGGTGATAAAACATAATTTATGTAAGAACTTACCTGATAAATTCATTTCTTTCATATTAGCAAGAGTCCATGAGCTAGTGATGTATGGGATATACATTCCTACCAGGAGGGGCAAAGTTTCCCAAACCTTAAAAATACCTATAAATACACCCCTCACCACACCCACAATTCAGTTTAACGAATAGCCAAGAAGTGGGGTGATAAGAAAGGAGCGAAAGCATCAAAAATAAGGAATTGGAATAATTGTGCTTTATACAAAAAAATCATAACCACCACAAAAAGGGTGGGCCTCATGGACTTTTGCTAATATGAAAGAAATTAATTTATCAGGTAAGGTCTTACATAAATTGTTTTCTTTCATGTAATTAGCAAGAGTCCATGAGCTAGTGACGTATGGGATAGCAGATACCCAAGATGTGGAACTTCCACGCAAGAGTCACTAGAGAGGGAGGGATAAAATAAAGACAGCCAATTCCGCTGAAAAATTAATCCACTACCCAAATCAAAAGTTTCAATTTTTATAATGAAAAAAATTGAAGTTATAAGCAGAAGAATCAAACTGAAACAGCTGCCTAAAGTACTATTCTACCAAAAACTGCTTCTGAAGAAGAGAAAACATCAAAATGGTAGAATTTAGTAAAAGTATGCAAAGAAGACCAAGTCGTTGCTTTGCAAATCTGATCAACAGAAACTTCATTCTTAAAAGTCCAGGAAGTAGAAACTGACCTAGTAGAAGAGCCGTAATCCTCTGAGGCGGGGATTAACCCGAATCCAAATAAGCAAGATGAATCAAAAAGCTTTAACCAAGAAGTCAAAGAAATGGCAGAAGCCTTCTGACCTTTCCTAAAACCAGAAAAGATAACAAATAGACTAGTAGTCTTTCTGAAATCTGAATAGCTTCAACATAATTTCAAAACTCTTACCACATCCAAATAATGTAAGAATCTCTCCAAAGAATTCTTAGGGCTAGATTTATCAAGCCCTTGCGGCAGCAAGTTTTCACAAGAACTTGCTCGCCGCGATTTATCAAGCAGCGGTCACCAGATCGCTGCTTCCCTAACATCTTCGCCACATCTATTCTGGCGAAATTCAATCTCCTCGGTCGAGTCCAACCGAGGAGATTGACAGCTCCTGCCCGCCCGTGATTGGCTGTGCGCGGGCATGGGGCGGGGTTGCACGCGAGCGCAAAATTGCGCTCGTGTGCAATGTTAATTACCTGCGGGTAATTGCGCCCCGCCACAGGCGAGCTGAGGCATACAGGGGCGCGTATACGCGACCCTGTACGCCTCAGGATTGATAAATCTAGCCCATAGTATTAGGACACAAGGAAGGGACAATAATTCCTCTACTAATGTTGTTAAAATTCACAACTTTAGGTAAAAATTGAAAAGAAGACAGCAAAACCACCTTATCCTGATGAAAAAAATCAGAAAAAGGAGACTCACAAGAAAGAGCAGATAATTCAAAAACTGTTCTAGCTGAAGAGATGTCTAAAGGAACAATACTTTCCATGAAAGTAATTAAAATGTCCAAAGAAAGCATATGCTGAAACAGAAGAGCCTGTAAAGCCCTCAGAACCAAATTAAGACTCCAAGGAGGAGAAATTGGCTTAAATGACAGACTTGGTATGAACCAAAGCCTGAACAAAACAATGAATAACAGAAAGATAAGCACATTTTTCTATGAAAACAGCACAGAAAAAGCAGAGATTTGTCCTTGCAAGGAACTTGCAGACAAAAACCCTTATCTAAACCATCCTGAAGAAAACTATAAAAACCTAGGAATTCTAAAAGAATGCCAAGAGAATTTATGAAAAGAGCATCAAGAGATGTAAATCTTTCAAACTCGATAATAAATCTTACTAGACACAGATTTACGAGCCTGCAACATAGTATTAATCACAGAGTCAAAGAACTTGTATGACTAAGTTTGAGTTCCTGATGGAAAAAACATAATTTATGTAAGAACTTACCTGATAAATTCATTTCTTTCATATTAGCAAGAGTCCATGAGCTAGTGACGTATGGGATATACATTCCTACCAGGAGGGGCAAAGTTTCCCAAACCTCAAAATGCCTATAAATACACCCCTCACCACACCCACAATTCAGTTTAACGAATAGCCAAGAAGTGGGGTGATAAAAAAGTGCGAAAGCATATAAAATAAGGAATTGGAATAATTGTGCTTTATACAAAATCATAACCACCACAAAAAAAGGGCGGGCCTCATGGACTCTTGCTAATATGAAAGAAATGAATTTATCAGGTAAGTTCTTACATAAATTATGTTTTCTTTCATGTAATTAGCAAGAGTCCATGAGCTAGTGACGTATGGGATAATGACTACCCAAGAAGTGGATCTTTCCACACAAGAGTCACTAGAGAGGGAGGGATAAAATAAAGACAGCCAATTCCTGCTGAAAATAATCCACACCCAAAATAAAGTTTAACGAAAAACATAAGCAGAAGATTCAAACTGAAACCGCTGCCTGAAGTACTTTTCTACCAAAAACTGCTTCAGAAGAAGAAAATACATCAAAATGGTAGAATTTAGTAAAAGTATGCAAAGAGGACCAAGTTGCTGCTTTGCAGATCTGGTCAACCGAAGCTTCATTCCTAAACGCCCAGGAAGTAGAAACTGACCTAGTAGAATGAGCTGTAATTCTCTGAGGCGGAGTTTTACCCGACTCAACATAGGCAAGATGAATTAAAGATTTCAACCAAGATGCCAAAGAAATGGCAGAAGCTTTCTGGCCTTTTCTAGAACCGGAAAAGATAACAAATAGACTAGAAGTCTTACGAAAAGATTTCGTAGCTTCAACATAATATTTCAAAGCTCTAACAACATCCAAAGAATGCAACGATTTCTCCTTAGAATTCTTAGGATTAGGACATAATGAAGGAACCACAATTTCTCTACTAATGTTGTTGGAATTCACAACTTTAGGTAAAAATTCAAAAGAAGTTCGCAACACCGCCTTATCCTGATGAAAAATCAGAAAAGGAGACTCACAAGAAAGAGCAGATAATTCAGAAACTCTTCTGGCAGATGAGATGGCCAAAAGGAACAAAACTTTCCAAGAAAGTAATTTAATGTCCAATGAATGCATAGGTTCAAACGGAGGAGCTTGAAGAGCTCCCAGAACCAAATTCAAACTCCAAGGAGGAGAAATTGACTTAATGACAGGTTTTATACGAACCAAAGCTTGTACAAAACAATGAATATCAGGAAGAATAGCAATCTTTCTGTGAAAAAGAACAGAAAGAGCAGAGATTTGTCCTTTCAAAGAACTTGCGGACAAACCCTTATCTAAACCATCCTGAAGGAACTGTAAAATTCTCGGTATTCTAAAAGAATGCCAGGAAAAATGATGAGAAAGACACCAAGAAATATAAGTCTTCCAGACTCTATAATATATCTCTCGAGATACAGATTTACGAGCCTGTAACATAGTATTAATCACAGAGTCAGAGAAACCTCTTTGACCAAGAATCAAGCGTTCAATCTCCATACCTTTAAATTTAAGGATTTCAGATCCTGATGGAAAAAAGGACCTTGTGACAGAAGGTCTGGTCTTAACGGAAGAGTCCACGGTTGGCAAGAGGCCATCCGGACAAGATCCGCATACCAAAACCTGTGAGGCCATGCCGGAGCTACCAGCAGAACAAACGAGCATTCCTTCAGAATCTTGGAGATTACTCTTGGAAGAAGAACTAGAGGCGGAAAGATATAGGCAGGATGATACTTCCAAGGAAGTGATAATGCATCCACTGCCTCCGCCTGAGGATCCCGGGATCTGGACAGATACCTGGGAAGTTTCTTGTTTAGATGGGACGCCATCAGATCTATTTCTGGAAGTTCCCACATTTGAACAATCTGAAGAAATACCTCTGGGTGAAGAGACCATTCGCCCGGATGCAACGTTTGGCGACTGAGATAATCCGCTTCCCAATTGTCTACACCTGGGATATGAACCGCAGAGATTAGACAGGAGCTGGATTCCGCCCAAACCAAAATTCGAGATACTTCTTTCATAGCCAGAGGACTGTGAGTCCCTCCTTGATGATTGATGTATGCCACAGTTGTGACATTGTCTGTCTGAAAACAAATGAACGATTCTCTCTTCAGAAGAGGCCAAAACTGAAGAGCTCTGAAAATTGCACGGAGTTCCAAAATATTGATCGGTAATCTCACCTCCTGAGATTCCCAAACTCCTTGTGCCATCAGAGATCCCCACACAGCTCCCCAACCTGTGAGACTTGCATCTGTTGAAATTACAGTCCAGGTCGGAAGCACAAAAGAAGCCCCCTGAATTAAACGATGGTGATCTGTCCACCATGTTAGAGAGTGTCGAACAATCGGTTTTAAAGATATTAATTGAGATATCTTCGTGTAATCCTTGCACCATTGCTTCAGCATACAGAGCTGAAGAGGTCACATGTGAAAACGAGCAAAGGGGATCGCGTCCGATGCAGCAGTCATAAGACCTAGAATTTCCATGCATAAGGCTACCGAAGGGAATGATTGTGACTGAAGGTTTCGACAAGCTGTAATCAACTTTAGACGTCTCTTGTCTGTTAAAGACAGAGTCATGGACACTGAATCCATCTGGAAACCCAGAAAGGTTACCCTTGTCTGAGGAATCAAAGAACTTTTTGGTAAATTGATCCTCCAACCATGATCTTGAAGAAACAACACAAGTCGATTCATATGAGATTCTGCTAAATGTAAAGACTGAGCAAGTACCAAGATATCGTCCAAATAAGGAAATACCACAATACCCTGTTCTCTGATTACAGACAGCAGGGCACCGAGAACCTTTGTAAAAATTCTTGGAGCTGTAGCTAGGCCAAACGGCAGAGCCACAAACTGGTAATGCTTGTCCAGAAACGAGAATCTCAGGAACTGATAATGATCTGGATGAATCGGAATATGCAGATATGCATCCTGTAAATCTATTGTGGACATATAATTCCCTTGCTGAACAAAAGGTAAGATAGTCCTTACAGTTACCATCTTGAACGTTGGTATCCTTACATAACGATTCAATATTTTTAGATCCAGAACTGGTCTGAAAGAATTCTCCTTCTTTGGTACAATGAAGAGATTTGAATAAAACCCCATCCCCTGTTCCGGAACTGGAACTGGCATAATTACTCCAGTCAACTCTAGATCTGAAACACATTTCAGAAATGCTTGAGCTTTTACTGGATTTACTGGGACACGGGAAAGAAAAAATCTCTTTGCAGGAGGTCTCAACTTGAAACCAATTCTGTACCCTTCTGAAACAATGCTCTGAATCCAAAGATTGTGAACAGAATTGATCCAAATTTCCTTGAAAAAACGTAACCTGCCCCCTACCAGCTGAGCTGGAATGAGGGCCGCACCTTCATGTGGACTTAGAAGCAGGCTTTGCCTTTCTAGCTGGCTTGGATTTATTCCAGACTGGAGATGGTCTCCAAACTGAAACTGCTCCTGAGGATGAAGGATCAGGCTTTTGTTCTTTGTTGAAACGAAAGGAACGAAAACGATTATTAGCCCTGTTTTTACCTTTAGATTTTTTATCCTGTGGTAAAAAAGTTCCTTTCCCACCAGTAACAGTTGAAATAATGGAATCCAACTGAGAACCAAATAATTTGTTACCCTGGAAAGAAATGGAAAGTAAAGTTGATTTAGAAGCCATATCAGCATTCCAAGTTTTAAGCCATAAAGCTCTTCTAGCTAAAATAGCTAGAGACATAAACCTGACATCAACTCTGATAATATCAAAAATGGCATCGCAGATAAAATTATTAGCATGTTGAAGAAGAATAATAATATCATGAGAATCACGATGTGTTACTTGTTGCGCTAAAGTTTCCAACCAAAAAGTTGAAGCTGCAGCAACATCAGCCAAAGATATAGCAGGTCTAAGAAGATTACCTGAACACAGATAAGCTTTTCTTAGAAAGGACTCAATTTTCCTATCTAGAGGATCCTTAAATGAAGTACCATCTGACGTAGGAATAGTAGTACGTTTAGCAAGGGCAGAAATAGCCCCATCAACTTTAGGGATCTTGTCCCAAAATTCTAATCTGTCAGACGGCACAGGATATAATTGCTTAAAACGTTTAGAAGGAGTAAATGAATTACCCAAATTATCCCATTCTTTGGAAATTACTGCAGAAATAGCATCAGGGACAGGAAAAACTTCTGGAATAACTACAGGAGATTTAAAAACCTTATTTAAACGTTTAGATTTAGTATCAAGAGGACCAGAATCCTCTATTTCTAAAGCAATTAGGACTTCTTTAAGTAAAGAACGAATAAATTCCATTTTAAATAAATATGAAGATTTATCAGCATCAACCTCTGAGACAGAATCCTCTGAACCAGAGGAATCATCAGAATCAGAATGATGATGTTCAGTTAAAAATTCATCTGTAGGGAGAGAAGTTTTAAAAGATTTTTTACGTTTACTAGAAGGAGAAATAACAGACATAGCCTTCTTTATGGATTCAGAAACAAAATCTCTTATATTATCAGGAACATTTTGCACCTTAGATGTTGAAGGAACTGCAACAGGCAATGGTACTTTACTAAAGGAAATATTATCTGCTTTAACAAGTTTGTCATGACAATCAATACAAACAACAGCTGGAGGAATAGCTACCAAAAGTTTACAGCAGATACACTTAGCTTTGGTAGATTCAGCACTTGACAGCGATTTTCCTGTAGTATCTTCTGACTCAGATGCAACGTGAGACATCTTGCAATATGTAAGAGAAAAAACAACATATATATAAAGCAAAATTGATCAAATTCCTTAAATGACAGTTTCAGGAATGGGAAAAAATGCCAAAGAACAAGCTTCTAGCAACCAGAAGCAATAAAAAATGAGACTTAAATAATGTGGAGACAAAAGTGACGCCCATATTTTTTCGCGCCAAATAAGACGCCCACATTATTTGGCGCCTAAATGCTTTTTGGCGCCAAAAATGACGCCACATCCGGAACGCAGACATTTTTGGCGCAAAATAACGTCAAAAAATGACGCAACTTCCGGCGACACGTATGACGCCGGAAACGGAAATAGAATTTTTGCGCCAAAAAAGTCCGCGCCAAGAATGACGCAATAAAATGAAGCATTTTCAGCCCCCGCGAGCCTAACAGCCCACAGGGAAAAAGTCAAATTTTAAGGTAAGAAAAATGTTAAATTAAAATGCATTATCCCAAATATGAAACTGACTGTCTGAAAATAAGGAAAGTTGAACATTCTGAGTCAAGGCAAATAAATGTTTGAATACATATATTTAGAACTTTATAAACAAAGTGCCCAACCATAGCTAGGAGTGTCACAGAAAATAAGACTTACTTACCCCAGGACACTCATCTACATATAGTAGATAGCCAAACCAGTACTGAAACGAGAATCAGCAGAGGTAATGGTATATATAAGAGTATATCGTCGATCTGAAAAGGGAGGTAAGAGATGAATCTCTACGACCGATAACAGAGAACCTATGAAATAGACCCCTTAGAAGGAGATCACTGCATTCAAATAGGCAATACTCTCCTCACATCCCTCTGACATTCACTGCACGCTGAGAGGAAAACCGGGCTCCAACTTGCTGCGGAGCGCATATCAACGTAGAATCTAGCACAAACTTACTTCACCACCTCCATCGGAGGCAAAGTTTGTAAAACTGAATTGTGGGTGTGGTGAGGGGTGTATTTATAGGCATTTTGAGGTTTGGGAAACTTTGCCCCTCCTGGTAGGAATGTATATCCCATACGTCACTAGCTCATGGACTCTTGCTAATTACATGAAAGAAATATAATTTATGCTTACCTGATTACTTTTAGCTTTGGTATTGGTATCCCATAAGTAATGGATGACCCGTGGACTGACTACACTTAACAGGAGAAAATATAATTTATGCTTACCTGATAAATTCATTTCTCCTGTAGTGTAGTCAGTCCACGGGTCATCCATTACTTATGGGATTATAACTCCTCCCTAACAGGAAGTGCAAGAGGATCACCCAAGCAGAGCTGCTATATAGCTCCTCCCCTCTACGTCATATCCAGTCATTTGACCGAAACCATACGAGAAAGGAGAAACTATAGGGTGCAGTGGTGACTGGAGTTTAATTAAAATTTAGACCTGCCGTAAAAACAGGGCGGGCCGTGGACTGACTACACTACAGGAGAAATGAATTTATCAGGTAAGCATAAATTATATTTTCTCCTGTTAAGTGTAGTCAGTCCACGGGTCATCCATTACTTATGGGATACCAATACCAAAGCTAAAAGTACACGGATGACGGGAGGGACAGGCAGGATCTTTACACGGAAGGAACCACTGCCTGTAGAACCTTTCTCCCCAAAACAGCCTCCGAAGAAGCAAAAGTGTCAAATTTGTAAAATTTTGAAAAAGTGTGAAGTGAAGACCAAGTTGCAGCCTTGCAAATCTGTTCAACAGAGGCCTCATTCTTAAAGGCCCAAGTGGAAGCCACAGCTCTAGTAGAATGAGCTGTAATCCTTTCAGGAGGCTGCTGTCCAGCAGTCTCATAGGCTAAACGTATTATGCTACGAAGCCAAAAAGAGAGAGAGGTAGCCAAAGCTTTTTGACCTCTTCTCTGTCCAGAATAAATGACAAACAGGGAAGAAGTTTGACGAAAATCTTTAGTTGCCTGCAAATAAAATTTCAGGGCACGGACGACGTCCAGATTGTGCAAAAGTCGTTCCTTCTTTGAAAAAGGGTTAGGGCACAATGATGGAACAACAATCTCTTGATTGATATTCTTGTTAGTGACTACCTTAGGTAAGAACCCAGGTTTAGTACGCAGAACTACCTTGTCTGAATGAAAAATCAGATAAGGAGAATCACAATGTAAGGCCGATAACTCAGAAACTCTTCGAGCCGAGGAAATAGCCATTAAAAACAGAACTTTCCAAGATAACAGCTTGATATCGATGGAATGAAGGGGTTCAAACGGAACACCTTGCAGAACGTTAAGAACTAAGTTTAAGCTCCACGGCGGAGCAACAGTCTTAAACACAGGCTTAATCCTAGCCAAAGCCTGACAAAAAGCCTGGATGTCTGGAACTTCTGCCAGACGTTTGTGTAAAAGGATAGACAGAGCTGAAATATGTCCCTTTAACGAACTAGCAGATAAACCCTTTTCTAAACCCTCTTGTAGAAAAGACAATATCCTAGGAATCCTAACCTTACTCCATGAGTAACTCTTGGATTCGCACCAATATAAGTATTTACGCCATATTTTATGGTAAATTTTCCTGGTAACAGGTTTCCTAGCCTGTATTAAGGTATCAATCACTGACTCCGAGAATCCACTCTTTGATAGAATCAAGCGTTCAATCTCCATGCAGTCAGCCTCAGAGAAATTAGATTTGGATGTTTGAAAGGACCCTGAATCAGAAGGTCCTGTCTCAGAGGCAGAGACCATGGTGGACAGGACGACATGTCCACTAGATCTGCATACCAGGTCCTGCGTGGCCACGCAGGCGCTATTAGAATCACCGATGCTCTCTCTTGTTTGATCCTGGCAATCAATCGAGGAAGCATCGGGAAAGGTGGAAACACATAAGCCATGTTGAAGACCCAAGGTGCTGTCAGAGCATCTATCAGCACCGCTCCCGGGTCCCTGGACCTGGATCCGTAACAAGGAAGCTTGGCGTTCTGGCGAGACGCCATGAGATCCAGATCTGGTTTGCCCCAATGATGAAGCAGTTGGGCAAACACCTCCGGATGAAGTTCACACTCCCCCGGATGAAAGATCTGGCGACTTAGAAAATCCGCCTCCCAGTTCTCCACACCTGGGATGTGGATCACTGACAGGTGGCAAGAGTGAGACTCTGCCCAGCGAATTATCTTTGAGACTTCCATCATCGCTAGGGAACTCCTTGTTCCTCCTTGATGTTTGATGTAAGCCACAGTCGTGATGTTGTCCGACTGAAACCTGATGAACCTCAGAGTTGCTAACTGAGGCCAAGCCAGAAGAGCATTGAAAATTGCTCTTAATTCCAGAATGTTTATTGGAAGGAGTCTCTCCTCCTGAGTCCATGATCCCTGAGCCTTCAGGGAATTCCAGACTGCGCCCCAACCTAGAAGGCTGGCGTCTGTTGTTACAATCGTCCAATCTGGCCTGCGGAAGGGCATCCCCTTGGACAGATGTGGCCGAGAAAGCCACCATAGAAGAGAATCTCTGGTCTCTTGATCCAGATTTAGCAGAGGGGACAAATCTGAGTAATCCCCATTCCACTGACTTAGCATGCACAATTGCAGCGGTCTGAGATGCAGGCGCGCAAATGGTACTATGTCCATTGCCGCTACCATTAAGCCGATTACCTCCATGCACTGAGCCACTGACGGGTGTTGAATGGAATGAAGGACACGGCAACCATTTAGAAGTTTTGATAACCTGTCCTCCGTCAGGTAAATTTTCATTTCTACAGAATCTATAAAAGTCCCTAGAAAGGGAACTCTTGTGAGTGGCAATAGAGAACTCTTTTCTACGTTCACCTTCCACCCATGCGACCTTAGAAATGCCAGAACTAACTCTGTATGAGACTTGGCAGTTTGGAAACTTGACGCTTGTATCAGAATGTCGTCTAGGTACGGAGCTACCGCTATGCCTCGCGGTCTTAGTACCGCCAGAAGAGAGCCCAGAACCTTTGTAAAGATTCTTGGAGCCGTAGCTAACCCGAAGGGAAGAGCTACAAACTGGTAATGCCTGTTTAGGAAGGCAAATCTTAGATACCGGTAATGATCCTTGTGAATCGGTATGTGAAGGTAGGCATCCTTTAAATCCACTGTGGTCATGTACTGACCCTCTTGGATCATGGGTAAGATGGTTCGAACAGTTTCCATTTTGAACGATGGAACTCTTAGGAATTTGTTTAGGATCTTTAAGTCCAAGGTTGGTCTGAAGGTTCCCTCTTTTTTGGGAACCACAAACAGATTTGAATAGAATCCTTGCCCGTGTTCCGACCGCGGAACTGGGTGGATCACTCCCATTAGTAAGAGGTCTTGTACACAGCGTAGAAACGCCTCTTTCTTTATCTGGTTTGCTGATAACCTTGAAAGATGAAATCTCCCTTGTGGAGGACAAGCTTTGAAGTCCAGAAGATATCCCTGAGATATGATTTCCAACGCCCAGGGATCCTGGACATCTCTTGCCCAAGCCTGGGCAAAGAGAGAAAGTCTGCCCCCCACTATATCCGTTTCCGGATCGGGGGCCCTCACTTCATGCTGTCTTAGGGGCAGCAGCAGGTTTTCTGGCCTGCTTGCCCTTGTTCCAGGACTGGTTAGGTATCCAGCCCTGTCTGTAGCGAGCAACAGTTCCTTCCTGTCTTGGAGCGGAGGAAGTTGATGCTGCTCCTGCCTTGAAATTACGAAAGGCACGAAAATTAGACTGTTTAGCCTTTGGTTTGGCCCTGTCTTGAGGCAGGGCATGGCCCTTACCTCCAGTAATGTCAGCGATAATTTCTTTCAAGCCGGGCACGAATAATGTCTGCCCTTTGAAAGGAATATTAAGCAATTTAGATTTAGAAGTCACATCAGCTGACCAGGATTTAAGCCACAGCGCTCTGCTCGCTTGAATGGCGAATCCGGAGTTCTTAGCCGTAAGTTTGGTTAAGTGTACTACGGCATCAGAAATAAATGAATTAGCTAGCTTAAGGGCTTTAAGCTTGTTCATAATCTCATCCAATGGAGCTGTGCTAAGGGTCTCTTCCAGAGAAACAAACCAGAATGCCGCCGCAGCAGTGACAGGCGCGATGCATGCAAGGGGTTGTAATATAAAACCTTGCTGAACAAACATTTTCTTAAGGTAACCCTCTAACTTTTTATCCATTGGATCTGAAAAAGCACAGCTATCCTCCACCGGGATAGTGGTGCGCTTAGCCAGAGTAGAAACTGCTCCCTCCACCTTAGGGACCGTCTGCCATAGGTCCCGTGTGGTGGCGTCTATTGGAAACATTTTTCTAAATATAGGAGGGGGTGAAAAGGGCACACCGGGTCTATCCCACTCCTTGTTAACAATTTCTGTAAGCCTTTTAGGTATAGGAAAAACGTCAGTACACGCCGGTACCGCAAAATATTTATCCAGCCTACATACTTTCTCTGGAATTGCAACCGTGTTACAATCATTCAGAGCCGCTAATACCTCCCCTAGTAATACACGGAGGTTCTCAAGCTTAAATTTAAAATTTGAAATCTCTGAATCCAGTTTACTTGGATCAGATCCGTCACCCACAGAATGAAGCTCTCCGTCCTCATGTTCTGCCAATTGTGACGCAGTATCAGACATGGCTCTACTATTATCAGCGCACTCTGTTCTTACCCCAGAGTGATCGCGTTTACCTCTTAATTCTGGCAATTTAGATAGTACTTCAGTCATAACATTAGCCATGTCTTGCAAAGTGATTTGTATGGGCCGCCCTGATGTACTTGGCGCCACAATATCACGCACCTCCTGAGCGGGAGGCGAAGGTACTGACACGTGAGGAGAGTTAGTCGGCATAACTTCCCCCTCGTTGTCTGGTGATATTTTTTAACATATAAAGTTTGACTTTTATTCAAAGTAACATCTATACATTGAGTGCACAAATTTCTATTGGGCTCCACATTGGCCTTTAAACATAGTGAACAAACAGATTCATCTGTGTCAGACATGTTTAAACAGACTAGCAATAACACTAGCAAGCTTGGAAAAAACTTTTAAATAAATTTACAAGCTATATAAAAAACGCTACTGCGCCTTTAAGAAACATAAAAATGTGACACAGTTGAATTAACAATGAACCAAATATGTTAAAACAACCAAATTTTAACAGAAAATGTATAAAGTTAGCAGAGGATTGCACCCACCAGCAAAAGGATGATTAACCCCTTAATACCCAAAATGGATAACAGTTGAAATAATAAACGTTTTTATCACAGTCAAACACACTGTCACAGGTCTGCTGTGACTGATTACCTCCCTCAAAACTAGTTTTGGAGACCCCTGGGCTCTGTAGAGACGTCCTGGATCATGGAGGAAGAAATAGGAAGACTGTGACTAAATTTTTACTGCGCAATAAAGCGCTAAAATAGGCCCCTCCCACTCATATTACAACAGTGGGGAAGCTCAGTAAACTGTTTTTATGCAGAAAAAAACGACAGCCATGTGGTAAAAATCATGCCCATAAAGTTTTAGCACCAAGTACCTCAGAAAAAACGATTAACATGCCAGTAAACGTTTTAAAATTGAAAATTATGAAGTGTTATTAATAAGCCTGCTGCTAGTCGCTTTCACTGCAGTGCAGGCTCAAATATTACTTTAATATTGACAGTATTTTCTTAGTGAAATTCCATTCCCCAGAAATACCTCAGAGTATACATACATACATATCAGCCTGATATCAGTCGCTACTACTGCATTTAAGGCTGCACTTACATTACATCGGTATTAGCAGTATTTTCTCAGTCAATTCCATTCCTTAGAAAATAATTTACTGCACATACCTCCTTGCAGGTGGGCCCTGCATGCTATCCCCTGTTCTGAAGTTACCTCACTCCTCAGAATGGCCGAGAACAGCAAGTGGATCTTAGTTACGACCGCTAAGATCATAGAAAACTCAGGCAGATTCTTCTTCTAATGCTGCCTGAGAACAAACAACACACTCCGGTGCCGTTTAAAATAACAAACTTTTGATTGAAGAAATAAAAACTAAGTTTAACACACCACAGTCCTCTCACACGTCCTATCTTTAGTTAGGTGCAAGAGAATGACTGGATATGACGTAGAGGGGAGGCGCTATATAGCAGCTCTGCTTGGGTGATCCTCTTGCACTTCCTGTTAGGGAGGAGTTATAATCCCATAAGTAATGGATGACCCGTGGACTGACTACACTTAACAGGAGAAAAATGAATGTTAAGATATAAGGTCTGGCAGTGGAAGTGGAAGTGACCAAGATTGGCAACTGGACATCCGAACAAGAACCATATACCAAAACCTGTGTGGCCATACTGGAGCCACCAGCAACACAAAAGATTGCTCCCTGATGATTTTGAAAATCACTCTAAAAAGAAGAACCAGAGGCGAAAAAATATAGGCAGATTGATAACTCCAAGGAAGTGTCAATGCATACACTGCTTCCGCCAGAGGATTCCCGGACCTGAATAGGCCCCTGGGAAGTTCCTTGTTTAGATGAGATGCCATCAGATCTGTTTCTGGAAGCCCACACATCTGAACAATTTGAAACAACACATCTAGGTAAAGACCATTCTCCCGGATGTAAAGCTTGATTGACAGAGATAATCCGTTTCCCAATTGTCTATACCAGGGAAATGGACCGCAGAAATTAGACAGGAGCTGGATTTAGTCCAAGCAAGTATCCGAGATACTTCTTTCACAGCCTAAGAACTGAGAGTCCCACCCTGATGATTGACATATGCCACAGTTGTGACATTGTCTGTCTGAAAAACAATAAATGTCTCTTTCTTCAAAAAGAAGCCAAAACTGAAGAACTCTGAAAAATGCACGGAGTTCCAAAATATCGATTGGTAATCTCGCCTCCTGAGATTTCCAAACCCCTTGTGCTGACAGAGATCCCCAGACAGCCTTCCAACCTAAAAGACTCGCATCTGTAGTGATCATGGTCCAGGTTGAATGAACCGAAGAGACCCATAGAATTATATGATGGTGATATAACCACCAAATCAAAGATAGTTAAACATTGGGATTCAAGGATATAAAAAGTGATATCCTAGAATCCCTGCACCATTAATTCAGTATAAAAAAACTGGAAAGGTTTCTTATGAAAATGATCAAAGGGAATCGAATCCAATGCTGCAGCCATAATACCAAAAACTTCCATGCATATAGCAACTGAAGGAAATAATAGAGACTGAAGGTTCCGACAAACGGAACCCAATAAAATTGTCACTTGTCTGCTAGAGACAAAGACATTGATACAATCTATCTGGAAACCTAATAAAAGGTGACCCTTGTCTGAGGAATCAAAGAGCTTTTGATAAAAAGATCCTCTAACCATGTCTTGAAGAAACAACAAAAGTTGAATCGTATGAGATTCTGCAGAAAGAAAAAACTGAGCCAGTACCACGAGACCGTCCAAATAAGGAAACACTGAGAACATTGAAAAGATTCTTAGAGCTGTCGCTAGACCAGAAGGAAAAGCAACAAATTGGTAATGCTTGTCAAAAAAAGAGAATCTCAGAAAATGAAAATAATCTGAATGAAAACAGAAAATGAAGATATGCATCTATTGTATCTATTGTGAACAAATAATGCCATTACTGACCAAAAAAGGCAGAATAGACCATATAAACTCCATTCTAAAAGATGGTATACTTATATGACAATTCAAAAAGATTTTCTATCTTTGAAATAATGAATAGTTTTGAATAAAACCCCCAAATCCTGTTCCTAAAAAGGAACTGGTATAAATACCCCAGAAAACTCCAGGACTGAGCAGCGCCTTGAGCCCCAACGGGTGACCAGCCACGCTTCACAAGTACCCAATACATATAGGACTGAAACACACTTCAGGAAAGTGTGAGCCTTACTGGAATAGCTGGAATATGTTAGAGAGAGAAAAAATACTTCTCACAGACGGTTTTACTCTGAATCCTATTCTGTATCCAAATCTAAGAAGTTTGGACCGAATTGACCAAACAAATTTATTAAAAAAGTCTTAACCTGCCCCTTACCAGCTAAGCTGGAATAAGAACTGCACCTAAATGCAAATTTGGGGAGCTGACTTTGCTTTTTAAAATGGCTTAAATTGAATGAAGAAAACTTCCAATTATAAACATGTTACTTGGGGAAGAATTTAGAATTCCGTTCCTTAGTAAGAAAAAAAGCTTAATATTTAGCCTTAGAACTCAATCTTGCAGCCCAGAGTAACAGTTGAAGAATTGAATCCAATTGTGAACCAAATAATTGATTACCTTGGAAAAAAAGAAATATGGAATTTAGAAATCAAATTAGCATTCCAAGATTGAAATCATAAAGTTCTTCTAGCTAAAGACATAGATTAAACCTCATTTGCGAAAATATAAAAAAAATGACGACACAAATGAAATTATTAGCATGATGATCAACTTAACAATGCTAAACAAATCATAATCCGATACTTGTTGCACTAAAGTATCCAACCAGAAAACTGAAGCAGTTGCAACATCAGCCAAATAAATTACAGGTCTAAGAAAAGTACCTGAAAATAAATAATTTTCCTTAAATAAGATACAAGTTTCCCAAGGAAAAAAATAAATACTATCTGCTATAGGAATAGTAGTATGTTAGCAAGAGTAGAGATAGTCCCATTAACTTGGAGGATCTTCCTCAAAACTGAAAACTAACTGCCGGCAAAGGATACAATTAAAAACCTATTCCATTCCCTAGTATCAGGAACTGGAAAAAAACCTCTGAAGAAACCACAGAAGTTTAAATGTTAGCTAGTCTTAATCAAAAAGAACTAGTTACTTCAATATCCAAAATAATCAACACCTTTTCAACAAAAAACGAATGTACTCTATTTAAAAATAAAAAAGTAGATTTGTTAGTGTCAATATCTGATGAAGAATATTCTGAATGAGAAAATACACCATCAGAGAAGGATAATTCAGTATGTTGTTGGTCATTTGAAACTTCATCAACTAAATGAGAAGTTTAAAAAAGACCTAAAAATTTTATTAGAAGGCGGGATAGCAGACAGAGCCTTTATACTAGAATCAGAAAAATATTCTTATAAATTCCTAAATATATCTTGTACATAAGATGTAAAAAGAATAGCAATAGATAATGCTTAAATACTAATGGACTCTGCATGTACATGTGGATCTGCCAACTGATCGTTTAATTATTGGTAGTGATCTCCTGAAGCGATTAAGCACCATAATTGATTGCATTAATAATGTAATTTGGTCACAAGTAAAAAGGCCTATTAATTATGAGTGATCCGGTATATCTCGCACCCGACATAACTGTCACGTGGTGGAAGAGAAGCCGATGCTGTGGAGATTCATTTCAGGAATAACTTTGTACCTGAAATCACTATCTTACAAATACAAGACTCCTTTAAAGGGACAGTCAACACCAGAATTTTTGTTGTTTAAAAAGATAGATAATCCCTTTATTACCCATTCCCCAGTTTTGCATAACCAACACTGTTATATTAATACACTTTTTACTGCTGTGACTATCTTGTATCTAAGCACCTTCTGACCGCCCCTAATCACATGACTTTTAGTTATTATCTATTGACTTGCAGTTTAGCCAATTAGTGCAGTGTCTGCCACAACCCACGGGCGTGATCACAATGCGATCTATATGGTTTACCTGAACTACTCTCCCCTGCTGTGAAAAGCAAATACAAAAGCATGTGATTAGAGGCGGCCTTCAAGGGGTTAGAAATTATCATATGTGCCTTCCTAGGTTTGCTCTCAACTAGAATACCAAGAGAACAAAGCAAAATTGTTGATAAAAGTAAATTGGAAAGTTGTTTAAAATTACATGCCCTATTTGAAAAATAAAAGTTTTTTTTGGCCTTGACTGTCCCTTTAAGTGGCTCTGATGGTAATACTTTTAAAATTTAGCCTGGAAAGATATCAAATATTTCCTTAGACATCGATGTATTAACCACATCTCTCCACAAGGGGGATTATAAAATCCCTCAAGGGGGAGGCCACACTCAATACCTCGCAGGAATTGAGAAAGTTAAAGAGGATCTATTTATCCCTATGCAAGTTCATGACCTTGGTATAACCTACATAAGCGAAAGTTTATTAGTGCAGATAGCTGAACCTAAGGTGATAAAACATAATTTATGTAAGAACTTACCTGATAAATTCATTTCTTTCATATTAGCAAGAGTCCATGAGCTAGTGACGTATGGGATATACATTCCTACCAGGAGGGGCAAAGTTTCCCAAACCTTAAAAATGCCTATAAATACACCCCTCACCACACCCACAATTCAGTTTAACGAATAGCCAAGAAGTGGGGTGATAAGAAAGGAGCGAAAGCATCAAAAATAAGGAATTGGAATAATTGTGCTTTATACAAAAAAATCATAACCACCACAAAAAGGGTGGGCCTCATGGACTTTTGCTAATATGAAAGAAATTAATTTATCAGGTAAGGTCTTACATAAATTATGTTTTCTTTCATGTAATTAGCAAGAGTCCATGAGCTAGTGACGTATGGGATAGCAGATACCCAAGATGTGGAACTTCCACGCAAGAGTCACTAGAGAGGGAGGGATAAAATAAAGACAGCAAATTCCGCTGAAAAATTAATCCACTACCCAAATCAAAAGTTTCAATTTTTATAATGAAGAATAACGCAATAAATTGAAGCATTTTCTGCCCCCGCGAGCGTAACAGCCCGCAAGGAAAAAAGTCAATTTGAAAATTTTTGAAGGTAAGAAAAAATATTTATTCATATGCATTTCCCAAAATAATGAAACTGACAGTCTGAAAGAAGGAATACTGATTAACCTGAATCATGGCAAATATAAGTTTAAAACATATATTTGGAACTTTACATATAAAGTGCCCAACTATAGCTTTGAGTGTCATAAATAGAAATAAGATTTACTTACCCCAAGACACTCATCTACATATAGTAGATAGCCAAACCAGTACTGAAACGAGAATCAGTAGAGGTAATGGTATATAAGTGTATATCATCGATCTGAAAAGGGAGGTAGGAGAAGAAATCTCTACGACCGATAACAGAGAACCTATAAAATAGATCCCCTAGAGGAAGACCATTGTATTAAAATAGGCAATACTCTCTTCACATCCCTCTGACATTCACTGCACTCTGAGAGGAAAACCGGGCTTCAGCCTGCTGCGAAGCGCATATCAACGTAGAATCTAGCACAAACTTACTTCAGCACCTCCATGGGAGGCAAAGTTTGTAAAACTGAATTGTGGGTGTGGTGAGGGGTGTATTTATAGGCATTTTTAAGGTTTGGGAAACTTTGCCCCTCCTGGTAGGAATGTATATCCCCTACATCACTAGCTCATGGACTCTTGCTAATTACATGAAAGAAATATCTTTTTCCCCAAGACCACTGTGTCCACGGCCTGGATGACAGGTCTGAAAGCTATAATTTCACAGCTAAGTGTTTATTATCTATATCCATAGGTAATAAATCAGTGAAGCAACTGTTTTTAGTTTTAAATACTCCCCATAATCAAATATACGTTGGCAATGATCTCTTACATAGATATTTCATACAAATAGACTTGATTAACCTTTGCCTCTGGAGAAGGTTAAAGGAGGACCCTAAAGTATTTCAGGATGAAAATGCTGCCCTAAAATCAAACCAGCAATTGCCATATGCTGTGAATATGCAGGTGTCTAACGATGTAATCCCTGCTGGGGCTGATAAATTCCTCTTATCCTTACAGGTAAAGAGAGGTCAGAAATTAAAAACTTCTGAAACACTAATTTGCCTCTCCCATAGAATGCAAAATCTGGGTATAACAATGACCCATACTTCTATGGTAAATATTGGAACTATTCCACTACATGTTATTGTGCATAATATGACCCCACAGGATATAACCTTGTCCAAGTTAACTACCATAGGATATGCACTGGAATCAAGTTATTACACTTTTGGATTCCAGAATAATGTAATTGGGCTAATACCTGAAGGATATTTAACTGAAGAACAATTAATAGAACAATCCTTTGCATATATGCCAGAGGGACTATTTACAATTCAGTCTATTTATCCCTTCAGCTCAGAGGAAGGCATCTGTAAAATTGAAGAAGCCTCTCTATATTTGATCAGCTGATCAAACAGCAAGAATACCCCAATACCCAGAATCATGGGGGCAATGTAAATTATAATCAAGGGGATCTCACCTCTAAGTTGGAAGAAGCCTATGAGATAGGACAGCCTGAAATCTTTCCAGGATTTTAGCAAATAGTCGAAGAGCAAATATCTTTAGCTAATGGCTGTTCCAGTGATGATGAACACCGGCAGCTACGAGAACTCCTGATGGAGTACAAGGATATTTTTGCTAGGGATTCTTTTGACTGTGGGACTACAAACTTGCACATTGCAAAAATCCAAACGGATCCCAATGCACCACCTGTCTTTGTTATACAATACAGACTTCCTTAAGCCTCATATGATTCTCTCGCAGAAATCATAAGGAACTTGGAAGAAAGAGGTATTATCAGACAGGTGAATAGCTGTTATAAGCTGTTATAACAATCCTATTCTAGGTGTTCTTAAGCCCAATGGAGTTTGTGTGCTGACTTAAGACAGCTAAACAAACGAGTGTACATGTCTGGCTGGCCTGTGACCAGTGCCTAGCACAGATGCAGGGATCCAAAATATTCACTGCCATTGATTGCGCACAGGGATATTGGACCATAAAGGTACATGAAGAGGACCAGTATAAGCTTGCATTCTCGTTCCAAAAGGTCCAGTATGCATTCCAGAGAGACTCCCATTTGGATACATAAATTCAGGACATGATATTGCTGTATTCATGCATAAGGCTATGCCTGATGCACTGGAAAGGGGGACATTATCTTATGTTGTTGATGTTTTAATCAAAAGCACAGACTTTGAAAAACACATCACAGAACTTAAACACGTCCTCAGCCAACTTAAAAGGGCAAGTGTCAAATTATCCCTACAAAAAGCTCAATGGTGCCGCTCTCGTGTAAATTTCTTGGGACATGAAGTTACTTCTGAAGGGTTAAATCCTAAGAAGAAAAAGGTGGAAGCTATAATACATTCTAAAAACCCAAGTAACTTAAAGGAATTGAGATCATTCCTGGGTATGAGGTGGAACCTATAATAAATTCTAAAAACCCAAGTAACTTAAAGGAATTGAGATAATTCCTGGGTATGACGAATTATTCTCTCAAATGTATTGATAATTATGCAGAATTAGCTAAACCACTGCTACTTCTTCTAAAGAAGGATGTGAAATGGCACTGGAGTGAGACTCAAGAGACAGCCATCAAGGAACTGAAGAGAAAAACTCACTCAAGCACCTTGCTTAGCGTACCCTGAAGGGGGTAAACCTTTCTTCTTAGAGACAGTTTACACAGATATAAGCATGAGTGCTGTTTTATACCAAAAGCATTATAATTTAAGCAAAGTCATTGCTTATGCGAGCAAAACTCTATCCCCAGTAGAAATAAAATTTAGCGATTGCGAAAAAGCCCTCTTATCTACTGTATGGGCTCTACAAAATTTTCGCAGCTATATACAGGGCGAGAAAATTATTGTAGAAACGGCCCACCAGCCTTTGCTATATCTGCAAAGTGAGAGAATAAGAGATGGAAATTTGTCTTACAGCCACATAACCTCTTGGACTCTTTCCTTACAAGGCTGGCCTTTAGAAATTCGCTACAAGCAAAATAAAAACAATACAGTCGAACAGGGGCTTGTTGAGCTCCACGACTATACTGTTAAGGATCATGGGGAAGAATTATCAAAAGATGATTTCCTGGAGGAACAATTACTTTCCCTGTATAAGATATACAATGAGGACCATTGTCAGACATTACCTTGGGTATATGTTGATGGTTGTTCTTACCATGCCACTATTGATAATGAGCGCAGATTAGTCGCTGGCATTGGTATAACTTGGGCAAATGGATTCCCAAACATTTCTGTAGGTTTCAACATTGGACCAATATCCAGTCAAGTTGCAGAACTCACTGTTTTTCTAAAAACCATTGAAATGGCTATTGAACACGGTATTCATGAATTTGTGATCATTACTGACTCAAATTAAGTGCATGCCAGTTTTGTTGAATACCTGCCAACTTGGAAAAGAAATGGCATGCAGAAAACAAAGAACAAACCAGTCAAACCTGCCAAGTTGTTCTGCGAGATTGATAATCTAGTGGTGTCCAATGATTTAACCATACACTGGAAAAAGACCAAGGGTCATTCCAGGGTTCTAGGTCCTGATAAGGAAGGCAATGATCTTGCGGAATCATTAGCCAAACAAGGAATTGGAAAACTCCTTAATATTCAATGGCAGGTCAGGATTCTCCTAGTGAGGGTCTGATCACTAGTCAAAAAGAAGACCCCATTGTAGGCATCTTTTATAAACACATAGAAGATCCTGAAAGCAACCCCATCTCAAGAGGACGGTATTGGCAAGGAAGATCTTAGAATCTTAATGAAATCCAGATCACAATTCAAGTTACAGGATGGTTTGTTAATTAGAACCTCCAAAACTGGCATCCAGCAATGGGTGGTACCTACAAAGTTCAGAGGTCTCATGCTTCAACATGCCCATGATGCTGGCACATCTGGTCATCGTGGCGCCAAATTAACGTATGAAATATTGCGTGATTACGCTTTTTGGCCACACATGTTGAAAGATGTTCAAACTTACTGTCAAGGTTGTTTAATCTGTCCACAGTTCCAACCCACTGCACCAACGCATAGAGCACCATTGCAGAAAAGGGGGATGGTGATGCCATGGTCAGATATACAAAATTATTTTATTGGTCCAGTAACTAGGTCATCTAGAGGTAACAAATACATGTTAACAGTAACATGCCTGTTCACTAAATGGGTAGAGTGCATCAGTGCACCTAACAATAGTGCTGAAACATGCGCAGCATTGCTCATCAACCACGTGTTTTCCAGATTTGGTTTACCCCAGCAAATCGAATTCAATCAGGGGACCCACTTCACTAGCGAATTGATGACCAAAATGTGGAAAATACTATGGGTTAAAAGAAAGCTCCATATTGCTTATAGAGCTGCCTCAAGTGGTGGTGTAGAGCGTTACAACCAGTCCATTGTGAAAATCCTCAAAAACTTTGTGAGTGAAACAGGTACAGACTGGGATGTAAAATTACCTCTAGTACTAATGGCATTAAGAGCAACTCCAAGTAGTGCTACTAAGATGTCACCTTTTGAGTTGATGACTGGTAGAAGGATGCATCTGCTGTACCGTACATCAGACCAGAACTTGTTAAATGCTGCCAATACACATCAATATGTGGAGAACCTAAGAAAGCACCTGCAATATGACTTTGCATTTGCTCAAAGCAACTTAGAGAAGGCTGCAACTGCCACTAAAACCTATTATGATCTCAAAACATCCAAAAAGGAATATGAAATAAATTATAAAGTTTATCTTTATAACTTTGGAAGAGATCAGGTTAAGGAGAAGAAATTTCTTCCATCATGGAAGGGTCCTTTTGTCGTCACTGACAAAATATCTCCAGTTGCCTATAAAATTAGGATACCTAAAAATGATACTTTTATGGATAAATGGGTCCATATTAATCAGTTGCGAACGTGCCATCCTAGATCCCAACAACAAGTTAGAGGGAGAATTTAGTGTCATATCCCCAAATACGCTAAAAACATTGTAGTTTAAAGATGCCTAACTAATGAGCATAGGGGCTCAAAAATAAGGGACTCTCTTCATAGAAGATTGTCTATGATGCCTACTGTCAATACACTCACCAAATACCACTGACTGTAAGCCAATTCCAATACATGTGTCCTACATCCATTGAACATTGGAAGGGGGAATTATGTCAGGGTATCTGTAAATGTCAGTGGATAATACATATCTATATAATAAGATAAAATCAGTATGAAATCGATCAAATATTAAGGTTGAGCATGCTTAATGCCATTTTCTAAATACTTTCTGTGTATTACAAAGCTGAGGTTCAGACATGAAATACCTTGCTAATTACATCAGGATTCAGCTGGAACTTTTCCTCCCCTCCCCACTCAATATGCTAAATTATACAATTGTTGAATCACAAACAGCCCTTTGGAAAATTCTCACCATTTCTTTCTGATCTGAGAGAAGCATATGCCAACAGACGTGATAATTTAACACCATGGCTCACTGGATTTCTTTGAAGCTTAAACAGATTCAGAAAAAGAACCAATTTTAGCTGAAGAAATGACTCCTATCACCTAGGTGTAAATTGTCCCCTGAGGAGTTTCCCATATGTAGCTCCCAGACAAATTGGCGTTTGAAGTCTATGTATGACATGGCAAAACTAAATCTCAGATAAAAGAATTGTGCCTAAATCTTCATAATAATTTAAAATACACAGATCATATTAAAAACATTTATATATATATATATATATATATATATATATATTGATCTGAAACTGATATTATTCAATATAGCAGATATTTATTTAACATTATAACTGCATTGGTATATATATATATATATATATATATATATATATATATATATATATATATATATATTGACCCATTTATTTCAAAATAAACACATTTTTCTTTGTTTTCCAGAAATCTAGTAAAAATTACAGGAAGAACTGATGTGGAGACGAGATTTCTAAATAAGTAGCTGTATAATAAATGTATAAGTTTTCGACTAATTTCAAAATAACATCTGTTTCTTTATTTTTCAGACAACAAGATGTCCTATGAATATTAGTCATAAACACAAATCTATGCACTCAAAAATCATTAGGGATGTGAAATATGCTGTGTTTGTATGAATATAATGCCAGGATGTTAAATGCTATGATTCTGGGGAGAGCAAATAATTGACAGTGTAATTGCTTATTGATATGATCACTAGAAACATACTTGTATTTGGTATTGGAATAATCAGAAAAATGACATTATATTATCCCATCTATAATTAACATTGTAAGTGATTAATACAAGAAATTAAAGAAGTTTAAATAATCACTTTATAAGGATGTATTAAACTGTAGCAGCATTGATGGTAAAACTGCATTTCTAGTTATCTGCTGCCACCTATGGTTCAAAAATGGTATTGCAACCAAAAGACATTTGGCTACTCAGGGAGGTGTTTCCCAAAATAAACTATGAGATGTTCAGATCCAAGGGTGAATCAGAGACAAGCTCTGAGGGCCTATCATACCGTTTCTCCAATTATTAGAATAATAAAGAGAGGGGATTATCAACTGATATTACCTCATGCAAGAGGATAGAAGAAGGCTGGCTGGCTGTTTGCTGAATTTTTGACTGATAACTTGCTGCCACAGTCACTATAAGCAAAATTGGGCTACCTTTTATTATCCATACGGCAATACCTTTATTTATATAAGATGAAACAAGAAATTCTGGAAACTGAATGATCGATTTGGTTATTTTTGGTAAAGTATACCCGATTGATAAATATATATAAATATTTAAATCAAAGGTATTTGGTAACTATAACTAAATTGCAGTTAGTAATTTTAAAAGGGCACAATTAGTATTTTAAGCTTGTGTTTCATAGTCCTGTGCAGTTTAAAACAAGTATTTTGTTTGCCAAGCAATTTATCTTTGCAACTATATAAATATATTTTAAAATTTGCCTTAATTGTAGCTAAAAAGAGTTTATTTCAGCTCAGAGAAATTGGCTGTTACAGCATCTTGTTATATCGTTTAGCTAAGCACTATTAAAGTTAGTGATCCCTACTCTGGTATTTCATTGTAGTATTTTAATGTAATCCATTGTGAAAAAGGTCATTTGTAAAGGTATAATTTTATAATCTTTGTATAGAATATAGTAACAGTTTAACTTTGTATAGTTTGATTCATATCTGGTTTCTATAAATATAATTCAATGTGTTTATAACTTTAATATAAAGAATTTAGGAATTTATATTCATTTTAATTGTTTTGTATATGCATTTTATTGGGGGTTTGTTTTAAAGAATAATTATTAAATATATTGTATTATAACCCGTCCATATACTGACACTGCCTGATGAACCTTTGATTCCTAAATTAGACAGAGTTTATGAGGACAGGGTAGTGCCTTTAACTTTTCCTATGCCTGTAAAGATGGAGAACATTATTAAGAACGAATGGGACAGAATTGGGTCTTCCTTTCACCCTTCGTCTTCCTTTAAAAACATAATTTATGTAAGAACTTACCTGATAAATTCATTTCTTTCATATTAGCAAGAGTCCATGAGCTAGTGACGTATGGGATATACATTCCTACCAGGAGGGGCAAAGTTTCCCAAACCTCAAAATGCCTACAAATACACCCCTCACCACACCCACAAATCAGTTTAACGAATAGCCAAGAAGTGGGGTGATAAGAAAAAAGTGCGAAGCATAAATATAAGGAATTCGAATAATTGTGCTTTTTACAAAAAAATCATAACCACCACAAAAAAGGGTGGGCCTCATGGACTCTTGCTAATATGAAAGAAATTAATTTATCAGGTAAGTTCTTACATAAATTATGTTTTCTTTCATGTAATTAGCAAGAGTCCATGAGCTAGTGACGTATGGGAAAATGACTACCCAAGATGTGGATCTTTCCACGCAAGAGTCACTAGAGAGGGAGGGATAAAATAAAGACAGCCAATTCCTGCTGAAAATAATCCACACCCAAAATAAAGTTTAATGAAAAACATAAACAGAAGATTCAAACTGAAACCGCTGCCTAAAGTACTTTTCTACCAAAAACTGCTTCAGAAGAAGAAAATACATCAAAATGGTAGAATTTAGTAAAAGTATGCAAAGAGGACCAAGTTGCTGCTTTGCAAATCTGATCAACCGAAGCTTCATTCTTAAACGCCCAGGAAGTAGAAACTGACCTAGTAGAATGAGCTGTAATCCTTTGAGGCGGAGTTTTACCCGACTCGACATAGGCATGATGAATTAAAGATTTCAACCAAGATGCCAAAGAAACGGCAGAAGCTTTCTGGCCTTTTCTAGAACCGGAAAAGATAACAAATAGACTAGAAGTCTTTCGGAAAGACTTAGTAGCTTCAACATAATATTTTAAAGCTCTAACAACATCCAAAGAATGCAACGATTTCTCCTTAGAATTCTTAGGATTAGGACATAATGAGGGAACCACAATTTCTCTACTAATGTTGTTGGAATTCACAACCTTAGGTAAAAAATCAAAAGAAGTTCGCAACACCGCCTTATCCTGATGAAAAATCAGAAAAGGAGACTCACAAGAAAGAGCAGATAATTCAGAGACTCTTCTGGCAGAAGAGATCGCCAAAAGGAGCAAAACTTTCCAAGAAAGTAATTTAATGTCCAATGAATGCATGGGTTCAAAAGGAGGAGCTTAAAGAGCCCCCAGAACCAAATTCAAACTCCAAGGAGGAGAAATTGACTTAATGACAGGTTTTATACAAACCAAAGCTTGTACAAAACAATGAATATCAGGAAGATTAGCAATCTTTCTGTGAAAAAGAACAGAAAGAGCAGAGATTTGTCCTTTCAAAGAACTTGCGGATAAACCTTTATCTAAACCATCCTGAAGAAACTGTAAAATTCTCGGAATTCTAAAAGAATGCCAAGAAAAATGATGAGAAAGACACCAAGAAATATAAGTCTTCCAGACTCTATAATATATCTCTCTAGATACAGATTTACGAGCCTGTAACATAGTATTAATCACAGAGTCAGAGAAACCTCTTTGACCAAGAATCAAGCGTTCAATCTCCATACCTTTAAATTTAAGGATTTGAGATCCTGATGGAAAAAAGGACCTTGCGACAGAAGGTCTGGTCTTAGCGGAAGAGTCCACGGATGGCAAGAGGCCATCCGGACAAGATCCACATACCAAAACCTGTGAGGCCATGCCGGAGCTACCAGCAGAACAAACGAGCATTCCTTCAGAATCTTGGAGATTACTCTTGGAAGAAGAACTAGAGGCGGAAAGATATAGGCAGGATGATACTTCCAAGGAAGTGATAATGCATCCACTGCTTCCGCCTGAGGATCCCGGGATCTGGACAGATACCTGGGAAGTTTCTTGTTTAGATGAGACGCCATCAGATCTATTTCTGGAAGCTCCCACATTTGAACAATCTGAAGAAATACCTCCGGGTGAAGAGACCATTCGCCCGGATGCAACGTTTGGCGACTGAGATAATCCGCTTCCCAATTGTCTATACCTGGGATATGAACCGCAGAGATTAGACAGGAGCTGGATTCCGCCCAAACCAGAATTCGAGATACTTCTTTCATAGCCAAAGGACTGTGAGTCCCTCCTTGATGATTGATGTATGCCACAGTTGTGACATTGTCTGTCTGAAAACAAATGAACTATTCTCTCTTCAGAAGAGGCCAAGACTGAAGAGTTCTGAAAATTGCACGGAGTTCCAAAATATTGATCGGTAATCTCACCTCCTGAGATTCCCAAACTCCTTGTGCCGTCAGAGATCCCCACACAGCTCCCCAACCTGTAAGACTTGCATCTGTTGAAATTACAGTCCAGGTCGGAAGAACAAAAGAAGCCCCCTGAATTAAACGATGGTGATCTGTCCACCACGTTAGAGAGTGTCGTACAATCGGTTTTAAAGATATTAATTGAGATATCTTTGTGTAATCCCTGCACCATTGATTCAGCATACAGAGCTGAAGAGGTCGCATGTGAAAACGAGCAAAGGGGATCGCGTCCGCTGCAGCAGTCATAAGACCTAGAATTTCCATGCATAAGGCTACCGAAGGGAATGATTGTGACTGAAGGTTTCGACAAGCTGAAATCAATTTTAGACGTCTCTTGTCTGTCAAAGACAGAGTCATGGACACTGAATCTATCTGGAAACCCAGAAAGGTTACCCTTGTCTGAGGAGTCAATTAACTTTTTAGTGAATTGATCCTCCAACCATGATCTTGAAGAAACAACACAAGTCGATTCATATGAGATTCTGCTAAATGTAAAGATTGAGCAAGTACCAAGATATCGTCCAAATAATGAAATACCACAATACCCTGTTCTCTGATTACAGACAGAAGGGCACCGAGAACCTTTGTAAAAATTCTTGGAGCTGTAGCTAGGCCAAACGGCAGAGCCACAAACTGGTAATGCTTGTCCAGAAAAGAGAATCTCAGGAACTGATAATGATCTGGATGAATCGGAATATGCAGATATGCATCCTGCAAATCTATTGTAGACATATAATGCCCTTGTTGAACAAAAGGCAAGATAGTCCTTACAGTTACCATTTTGAACGTTGGAATCCTTACATAACGATTCAATATTTTTAGATCCAGAACTGATCTGAAGGAATTCTCCTTCTTTGGTACAATGAAGAGATTTGAATAAAACCCCAGCCCCTGTTCCAGAACTGGAACTGGCATAATTACTCCAGCCAACTCTAGATCTGAAACACATTTCAGAAATGCTTGAGCTTTCACTGGATTTACTGGGACACGGGAAAGAAAAAATCTCTTTGCAGGAGGTCTTATCTTGAAACCAATTCTGTACCCTTCTGAAACAATGTTCTGAATCCAAAGATTGTGAACAGATTTGATCCAAATTTCTTTGAAAAAACGTAACCTGCCCCCTACCAGCTGAGCTGGAATGAGGGCCGCACCTTCATGTGGACTTAGAAGCTGGCTTTGCTTTTCTAGAAGGCTTGGATTTATTCCAGACTGGAGATGGTTTCCAAACTGAAACTGCTCCTGAGGATGAAGGATCAGGCTTTTGTACTTTGTTGAAACGAAAGGAACGAAAACGATTATTAACCCTGTTTGTACCCTTAGATTTTTTATCCTGTGGTAAAAAAGTTCCTTTCCCACCAGTAACAGTTGAAATAATAGAATCCAACTGAGAACCAAATAATTTGTTACCCTGGAAAGAAATGGAAAGTAGAGTCGATTTAGAAGACATATCAGCATTCCAAGTTTTAAGCCATAAAGCTCTTCTAGCTAAAATAGCTAGACACATAAACCTGACATCAACTCTGATAATATCAAAAATGGCATCACAGATAAAATTATTAGAGAAGAATAATAATATTATGAGAATCATGATCTGTTACTTGTTGCGCTAAAGTTTCCAACCAAAAAGTTGAAGCTGCAGCAACATCAGCCAATGATATAGCAGGTCTAAGAAGATTACCTGAACACAGATAAGCTTTTCTTAGAAAGGATTCAATTTTCCTATCTAAAGGATCCTTAAAGGAAGTACCATCTGACGTAGGAATAGTAGTACGTTTAGCAAGGGTAGAAATAGCCCCATCAACTTTAGGAATTTTGTCCCAAAATTCTAATCTGTCAGATGGCACAGGATATAATTGCTTAAAACGTTTAGAAGGAGTAAATGAATTACCCAAATTATTCCATTCTCTGGAAATTACTTCAGAAATAGCACCAGGAACAGGAAAAACTTCTGGAATAACCACAGGAGATTTAAAGACCTTATCTAAACGTTTAGATTTAGTATCAAGAGGACCAGAATCCTCAATTTCTAAAGCAATTAGTACTTCTTTAAGTAAAGAACGAATAAATTCCATTTTAAATAAATATGAAGATTTATCAGCATCAACCTCTGAGACAGAATCCTCTGAACCAGAAGAGTCATTAGAATCAGAATGATGATGTTCATTTAAAAATTAATCTGTATAAAGAGAAGTTTTAAAAGATTTTTTATGTTTACTAGAAGGAGGAATAACAGACATAGCCTTCTTGATGGATTCAGAAACAAAATCTCTTATGTTATCAGGAACATTCTGAACATTAGATGTTGATGGAACTGCAACAGGTAATGGTACATTACTAAAGGAAATATTATCTGCATTAACAAGTTTGTCATGACAATTAATACAAACAACAGCTGGAGGAACAGCTACCAAAAGTTTACAGCAGATACACTTAGCTTTGGTAGTTCCAGCACCAGACAGCGATTTTCCTGAAGTATCTTCTGACTCAGATGCAACGTGAGACATCTTGCAATATGTAAGAGAAAAAACAACATATAAAGCAAAATTGATCAAATTCCTTAAATGACAGTTTCAGGAATGGGAAAAAATGCCAAGGAACAAGCTTCTAGCAACCAGAAGCAAAGAAAAATGAGACTTAAATAATGTGGAGACAAAAGCGACGCCCATATTTTTTTAGCGCCAAATAAGACGCCCACATTATTTGGCGCCTAAATGCTTTTGGCGCCAAAAATGACGCCACGTCCGGAACGCCAACATTTTTGGCGCAAAAGAACGTCAAAAATGACGCAACTTCCGACGACACGTATGACGCCGGAAACAGAAAAGATTTTTTGCGCCAAAAAAGTCTGCGCCAAGAATGACGCAATAAAATGAAGTCAAATTTTTAAGGTAAGAAAAATAATTGATTCAAGTGCATTATCCCAAATATGAAACTGACTGTCTGAAAATAAGGAATGTTGAACATTCTGAGTCAAGGCAAATAAATGTTTGAATACATATATTTAGAACTTTATTAAAAAAGTGCCCAACCATAGCTTAGAGTGTCACAGAAAATAAGACTTACTTACCCCAGGACACTCATCTACATGTTTGTAGAAAGCCAAACCAGTACTGAAACGAAAATCAGCAGAGGTAATGGTATATATATAAGAGTATATCGTCGATCTGAAAAGGGAGGTAAGAGATGAATCTCTACGACCGATAACAGAGAACCTATGAAATAGACCCCGTAGAAGGAGATCACTGCATTCAAAATAGGCAATACTCTCCTCACATCCCTCTGACATTCACTGCACGCTGAGAGGAAAACTGGGCTCCAACCTGCTGCGGAGCGCATATCAACGTAGAATCTAGCACAAACTTACTTCACCACCTCCATAGGAGGCAAAGTTTGTAAAACTGATTTGTGGGTGTGGTGAGGGGTGTATTTGTACGCATTTTGAGGTTTGGGAAACTTTGCCCCTCCTGGTAGGAATGTATATCCCATACGTCACTAGCTCATGGACTCTTGCTAATTACATGAAAGAAAAAGCATTAGCAGTGCCTTGGAGGTTGTCTAATTTACCTTTTCCCGCCGTTACCACTCCTTCCTCGTGTAGTGGCTTGCATCAAGCAGGAGAGGGCATCAGTGATACTGATTGCTCCATCGTGGCCGTAAGCAGGTTACTCGTCACATCTATCATAAGCTGTGGAGAACCTACTTATTCTGGTGTGGAGAGCGTGGATTTTCCTGGCATTAAGTTAAGGTTGCCAGGATCCTGTCGTTTCTCCAGGATGGACTGGAGAAGGCCCTTTCTGCCAGTCCCTGTCTGTTTTACTGCACAAGAGGCTCTCTGAGCTTCCAGATGTACAGTCTTTTGTTAAGGCTCTGACTAGGATCAGACTTGTGTTTAGATCTAAGGCTCCTCCTGAGAGTCTAAATCTTGTTCTTAAGGTGTTGCAATGGGCTCCGTTTGAGCCTATGCATGAAATTGACATTAAATTGTTGTCCTGGGAGGTTCTTTTTCTACTGGCTATTGCTTGCGCAGAGTATCTGAAATTGCTGCCTTGCAATGTGAGCCTCCTTATTTGGTGTTCCATTCTGATAAGGCTGTCCTACGTACTAAGTTAGGGTTTTTTCCTAAGGTTGTGTCAGACCGCAACATCAATCAAGAGATTGTGGTTCCTTCCTTGTGTCCCAATTCTTCTCCTTCGAAGGAACGTTTGCTTCATAATTTGGACGTGGTTCGCGCCTTTAAGTTCTATCTTCAGGCTACTAAGGATTTTAGACAAACTTCTTCCTTGTTTGTTGTCTATTCTGGGAAGCGTAAGGGTCAGAAGGTCTCTTCAACTTCCTTATCTTTTTGGTTAAGGAGTGTTATCCGTTTTGCTTATGAGACAGCGAGAGATAAACCTCCTCAGAGGATTGCGGTTCATTCTACTAGAGCAGTGGCTTCCTCTTGGGCCTTTAAGAACGAGGCCTCTATGGATCAGATTTGTAAGGCGGCTACCTGGTCCTCCTTACATTTTCTAAATTTCACAAGTTTGATGTTTTTGCTTCGGCTGAAGCAGCTTTCGGGAGAGAGGCTTTGCAGGCTGATTATCCCGTTATCGTGTCCTCTAGAGCTTGGGTATAAGTTTCCCAACAGTAAGGAATATATTAAAAAGGAAAACATAAATTATGCTTACCAGATAATTTCATTTATTTCTCTATAAGGAGAGTCCACGGCCCCGCCCGTGTTCTCCGATGGGCGGCCCTCTAAATTATATTTTTCTTTTGGCACCATTTATACCCTGATATTTATACTACTGTTCCTTGTTCCCTCGGCAGAATGACTGGGGGATGGGGGGAAGTGGGAGAGGTATTTAAGCCTTTGTCTGGGGTGTCTTTGCCTCCTTCTGGTGGCCAGGTTCAGTATTTCCCAACAGTAAGGAATGATGCCGTGGACTCTCCTTATACAGAAGGAAATTAAATTATCTGGTAAGCATAATTTGTTTTTCTCTTCAAGAGAGGACCAGGGTTTTTAAATAGCCATCAAAAGCTTTCAGAGTAGTGGTGAATGTTAGCTGCTGGATGTGGCAGAGATTGTGCTTTGTGTAATATCTACCTATTTAATCTAGCAACCCCTTGGGGAACCAGTGATAGTGTTTTACACTGTTTCCCTTTTTTCTCACTCAGGTCACTGTCAGACACATTGAAGAGACACTGTCACACCTTGAGACGCTGGTTCTGGCTCATAAGTATCATGGCAGATGGGAGCAGGGGAATTTATTTTTCTCAGTGCTACGCAGCTATCAGCTTTTGCGCGCTTTTTACTAGAGTGGGGGGTCTCCGACTTGCGCACCATGTGACCGGGCACAGTTTCCTCCTAATCCTGTTCCTGTATGCTACGGCAGGGAATTTGTAGCTGCGGGGAGATGACTATTTCAGTCCTGTCCGGTTTGGTTTTCTGGGAGGTGGTAAGTACCTCAGCCAAGGCTGCAGGTAGAGGTGCCTCTCTTAGTAAATTTTTTTTTAAAATTTTATTTATAACCAACAAATGGTACAGTGGGAAAAAAAACCACAGGTCAAGAACACACCACGCAGGGTGCAGTAAGATACTATACAATTGATAGGTCACTATGATATAACAACGTACAACAATACAATTTTATATGGAGGTCTAGAAAGGTTCTATATGAGTTAGAGACTGTTATAATATATGTATTCGTCTGTACCACAATGTTGGGATTTTATTTTTTATATTCTAATCTAACCTAAAATACAGACACACAAACCAAACAAGTCTAAACATTCAAACCAAAATTATGTAGCCCCCCCCACAAAGATGCTGGGCATCGCATCACAATATACATTGCCCCAAACTGTTTTAGCAATAGAGTTTCTAGCGGCATGGGATAGTATGGTAAGGTGCTAAGCAAATCATTAGCCAATATTAAAAATGTTACATTAATTTTTTCGTAGATCTTCGGCCTTAAATCAAGTTGCTTCCATGGATTTGGGAGGGGCATTAAGCGTCAAAACAAGCAAGGCACAGCCAAGCAGTTTTTACAATGCTTTACATTGCAAACTAAATAGCCAATGCACTCAGCATTAACAGTATCTTGGCCAGGGTGGGAGAAACATGGAGGTTCAGATTGACAGCCTCAAGCCAGTAACTGCACGAAATAAAATTATAAAATTATAAGTAGGACAGGAAAAGCAAAGCCCGAAAGTGAAAGTTTTCCCTTTGTTCACTCCCTAAATATACCAACCGTGTCCCCATCCATAAACATACCAAGCAGATACACACAGATTAAACAGTCCTATTGATGGTTGGCAGTACAGCCAAGTAGTGCCTCCAACAGCGCTTACAGTAGATTTCCTAAAGGAAAATAGCGGATTGGGCTAACATGTAGCCTTCCATACAGCTGAACCACACAATATTATGACGTCTTCTACGTTGTTAGCATGAAACTAGGGTTATTAGGCTGGTTAACATAATGACAGATGTATTTAAAATGAATAGCTTCCCTGACCAGTACAAAAGATACATTGGGGCTCAAGTTGATATTCAATTTTCAGTTTACAAGAGCAAGGATTTTTGCTATTTAAAATATGTGCATAGGGAGGTGCAGTATCCTGAGTGTAGGAACATGGCTACTTGTTATATAGGTGCACAATATTGAAAGACTGCTCAAATTTAAGGGTGTTGATATTCATAGTGTTCTCTTAGAAGTAATTGCAGGGTGAGTAGTGTGCTTATATAATTAAGAGAGCTGCTTGTGCAGCGTGTTTCAACATTCTAAGCTGCCCAGGATACCACCCAAATGGTTTCAAGGTTTAGCATGTCAGGTTATAGATCTCTCGTTGGTTTACCCACAGCCTCCCCTAGGGGGTGGAAATAAAACTAAACAATAAGTAAAAAAAAAAAAAAAAAAAGACAATATTAACGCATTGAAAACTAATTAGAACATTAACACCCAGATACATAACTTAGCCAGGCTAAGAAGAACTGAAATAAATCATAGAACATAGAAGCTGCTAGCCCACAGGTTAACATATTCGATGGAGTTCAAACATATGTCGGTGCTCAAAAATGCCAAGTATACTACATTGGTGCAACATGGGAGTCAGCTCTGAAGGTTGTCCTGGTACACAGTCAGCTGGGTCACGGGCAGAAAAAAAAAAAGAACAGGTTACCCGACTCCATCCCGGGATACGACCCGAGGTCTCTGTCCCAGACGGTAGCAGCTTTTTTGCGGAGGGAAGGGGGCTGTTTAACCGTGAAAGTCACGGACATTAGCACACCAAGAGGACATTTGCCCCATTCCAAGAGCAGCTCCGAGGCTTGCAGGGCAATCGCGTCTCGCGGCAGATCAGAGGGACAACAGACAGGCAACCAGTTTGCTCGATGTGCGAGACAGTGCGGGAGAAACAGTCCACCCGATAGCTGCAAATGCTGGTAGGGAAACAATGGTGCGTCTCTTGTAAGTGCAGGGGTTTCGAGTGGTGTGTCGGGAGGGGTCCACCGCAGGCCCAGACTTACGGGCTGCCATGCATCTGAGGAGCCGCCCTCAGTTTCAGGGTCTAAGCTCATAGCATTTGCAATGAATAAGTCCTGCCATGGTTCAGGCAATGATTCCCTGCCCTGCCTCTCAGTGCCCAGGGTTGGATCCTCCACTTGAGTGTCCAATATGCAGGCTTCACTGAGCCTCTCCGGTCTCATAGCATCCCTGGCAGGTAGGTGCGATAAGTGCAGGGCTTGTTCCATGTGGCGAGGCAGAGGTCCCACAGCCAAATCTGAGATGAGGGTTGCTGGGTCGTCAGCTGCAGCTGGCCTTTGTAGATTTGTGGCGGGTAAATGTTGTGGGTCTCGCACTGGGAGGCGAAATCGCTCATTCACAGAGTCACAGTCTTTAAGGCGGGTCCCTCCGGTTAATTGAATCGCTTCTTGTAAAGTTGTAAAGCTGAGAAGTAAGCGATCCAACATAGGCAGGAAAGTTTCAAGTAGCTGTGCAGTAATATAGTTGTCCATCTCCATCGGGAAAGAGATCTGTAAATATGATTCCGTGGGGATTGTTATATACAGTGTGGCGCCTAAAGACACGCCACCATGCCAAACGGCTTTTTGCTTTTAATATGACTTCCGTGGGAGAGAAGATTATATATTCTCTATCCGCCTTGGTTCTCGGACACGTAGCTGTCAAGAGATATGCAGATGGCACTAGGTTCGGACTGCTTAGGGGTTTTCTTTCTCAAGGTGCCTCAGAGCTTCCCTCTCTTAGTAATTTAAAGTTTTGTTTGATCTGTGTGTTGAGACCTTTTTATCCCACTATGGAGGACACTGACATTAATCCCTCAGAGTGTTCAAGCTCTGCTATCTCTATAAATAATACATGTTTATATTGTAAGGAGACTATGGTCTGTCCCCCTGCACAATTTTGCTCTATCTGCCTAGGTTATGTTTTAAAAGCTTAGAAGGGATTTAAAACTGCTAATCCTTCTAGTAAGCTTTTTCTCTCTGAGCCATCCACCTCTCAGGACTCTGAGGTCCAGAAGATGCATATTCTTGTACCACAATCCCCATTTAATCCTATATCACAAGCAGTTCCCCACGACGCACCTGTAACTCCTGCTGGAGGTGGTTTGTTGCTAGTGGATTTTGCTTTGCAACTTCAGTTCGCTCTGTCTGCTGCGCTAAACACCTTGCCTATCTCTGGGAAGCATAAGAGAATGGTTAAACATATTTCTACTGGATTGGGGGGGGGGGGGATAACCCTTCTCTCCAGTTGGAGTTGGCTAGTCTGTCTCACCTCTCTGAGGATGAGTTAACTTCTGTGGCATCAGAAGTTGAACTTTCAGAGTCAGAGGTTTCAGAAATTAAATGTTCTACTGCTGAGGAATCTAACTTCAGGTTTAAGATTGAGCATCTCAGTTTCCTTTTGAAGGAGGTCTTATCTACTCTAGAGGTTTCCGAAAAAACTAAGCATCCTGAGAAGCCTAAGATTCCAAAGTTAGATAGGGTCTATGAAGAAAGGAAGGTTAGCGCCTCTTTTAGGGATCGTATGGACAAGACATTGGAAATTTACTTAAGAAGGATGTTTCAACACATTACTCTCCTGTTTCAACTGGCTGCTGCAGTAGCTATGGTTGCAGGTGTGGTCACTTATTGGTGTTATTCTGAATTAATTGAAGTTGAATCCTCCCTGGAGGACATTCAGGATAAGATCAAGGCTCTAAAAAACTTAAATTATGCTTACCTGATAATTTTATTTTCATCTGTATGGGAAGAGTCCACAGCTGCATTCCTTACTTGTGAGAAATACTAAACCTGGCCACCAGGAGGAGGCAAAGACACCCCAGCCAAAGGCTTAAATACCTCCCCCACTTCCTCATAACCCCAGTCATTCTGCCGAGGGAACAAGGAACAGTCGGAGAAATAGGGTGAAAAATGTGCCAGAAGAAAAAATTTCAAATTTAGGGCCACCCATCACAGAATACAGGCGGGAGCTGTGGACACTTCCCATACAGATGGAAATAAAATTATCAGGTAAGCATAGTTTATGTTCATCTTAATATGAGAAGAGACCACAGCTGCATTCCTTACTTGTGGGAAACATATACCCAAGCTCTAGAGTACACGGAATGCTAACAGGAGGGAAAAAAGAGAGGCGGACCCTAATCTGAGGGCACCACAGCTTGCAAAACCTTTCTCCCGAAGGCTACTTCAGCAGAAGCAAGAACATCAAACTTGTAAAATTTTGGAAAAAGTATGCTAAACTGATGACACTCCTCAGACAAAAAGATAAGGAAGTCGAAGAGGCCCTCTGACCCCTAAGCTTCCCGGAAAAAGAGAACAAACGGAGAAAGAGGTTTGTCTAAATTCCTTCGTGGCCCGAAGATAGAACTTCAAGGCACAAACCACATCCAGAAATACGTTGTAAACGTTCCTTCGACGAAGAAGGATTAGGACATAAGAAAGGAACCACAATCTCTTGATTGCTGTTGCGAATTGACACAACCATAGGAAGAAACCTAACTTGGTTTCTAGAACAGCCTTATTGGCATGAAAAAACAGATAAGGAGGGACACATTGCAAGGCAGCAATCAAAGATACTCTGCACGCAGAAGCTATAGCTAGTAGAAAGGAACCTTCCAAGACAACAATTTAATGTCTACTTCATGCATAGGTTCCAATGGAGCCAGTTGCAAAACCTTAAGGACAAGATTTAAACTCCAAGGAGGAGCCTTAGATCTAAACACAGGTCTGATCCCAGCAGAGCCTTAACAAATGGCTGCACATCTGGAAGCTCTGCAAACCTCTTGTGCAGTAACACAGACACGGCCAAAAACTGTCCCTTCAGGGGACCTGCAGAAAAGCCCTTCTCCAGTTCATCCTGGAGAACAGAATAAGTAGGTCCTCCACACCTTATGATAGATGCGACGAGCAACCAGCTTACAAGCTTGAATGAGAGAAAAATAACTCTCTCAGAAAACACTCTCTTGGCTAGGAGTAAGCGTTCAATCTCCACGCAGTCAGCCTCAGAGAATCTAGACATAGATGAACAAAGAGACCTTGGTCAGCACATCCCTGCGACAAGGTAACTTCCACGGAGGAGATGATGACATCCCTATTAGGTCTGTGAACCATATCCTTCATGGCCAAGATGGACCTGTCAGTATCACTGATGCATGCTTGACTTGAGCCACTACACTAGGAAGTAGTGGTAATGGTCGGAAAGGATAAATTAGATTGAACCTCCAAGGCACCGCTATTGCATCTGTTGGCTCCGCATGAGGATCCCTGTACCTCGACCCCTATCTGGGTAGCTTGGTATTGAGACATAAGATCTTCCACTTGCAAATATCTGCAAACACTCGGGGTGGAGAGACCATTCTCCTAGATGAAAGGATTGGCTGATGAGGAATCCGCTTCCCAGTTGTCCACACCCAGAATGTGGATCGCTGACAGAGAATAAATGCGGGTCTCCCCCACACCAGAATCCGAGATACTTCCCTCAAAACTAGGGAGCTTCACTTTCCCTGGTTGATGTAAGCCACCAAGGATATATTGCTTGATTGGATCTGATTAACTGGGACGAACCCAGCAGAGGCCAAGCCTTCAGAGCATTGTATATTGCCCGAAGATCCAAAATGAGATCAGGAGGGAGCTTTACCTCCTGAGACCAGAGCCCTGTGACTTCCTGGCACCCCAAACGACTCCCCATCCTGACAGACTTGCAACAGTAGTCACACTCACTCAGGATGGTGTTGAGACAGACATTCCTCAGGATCCGGACAAAACCACCAAGAGAGCGATTCTCCAGAGAAATTTGTTGAAACAGATCCAAAAGATCGCCGTTCCACTAGTTCAGCATGCACAGTTGCAACAGTCTGAAACCTGGCAAAAGAAATGATGTCCAAGCTGGACACCATGAGACCAATCACCTCCATACACAGAGCCACGGATGGCCTTAAGGAGATCTGGAGGGCAAGACATGTTGAAGCTAGCTTGCAACGTCTCTGGTCTGTTAGAAATATTCTCATGTCTATGGAGACTATTATAGTACCCAAGAATTCTACCCTGGTACTTGACTCTCTCTAGATTATCTGCCATCCATGGGATCTAAGAAGACATGGTCCACTTTTCGAAAAATTTATTTTGCTAGACCAAACAGTAGGGCAATAAATTAGAAGTGCTGGTCCAGGAACGCAAACCTTAGGAACTGGAAGTGGTCCTTAAAGATTAATACGTGAAGGGAGCATCCTTCAGTTCTATTGTGGTCATGAACTACCCCTCTCAAACGAGTGGAAGAATGGACCTTATTGTCTCCATCTTAAACAAGGGGACATGTAAAAAACTTCTTAAGCACTTTAGGTCCAGAATAGGACGGAAAGTTCCCTCCTTCTTAGGGACCATGAAAAGGTTTGAATAGTATCCCAAACCTCTCATTGTGATAGGCACCTGGACAATAAATGCTAGAGGACAGATCCCGTACACACCACAGAAAGGCTTCCCTCCTTTCTGGTCAGGAAGACAGGAGGAATCTGTCCTTGGGTGGCTGAGACTTAAAACCTATCTTGTAACCCTGAGCTATGACCTCCAGGACCCATCACGTCCCTGAAAAAGAGCGACATACTGCCCCCTACACAATCCAGAAGAGGATCGGGGACTGCCCATTCATGCTGACGTAGACTCGACGGGCTTCTTGCTCTGCTTGGATTTAATCCAGGACTGAGCCAGCTTCCAAGAGTTCTTGGTTTGCTCTGGCTTATCAGAGGACTGCTGACATGGGCTTTATCAGAACAAATATCGTCCCTTAGATTAGTTCATATACTCTTGCAGTAGGAGGGGCACCCTTGCCCCCGTGAACGTGGAGATAATTGAGTCCAGGCCTGGACCAGACAAAATTATTCCCTTAAAGGGAGGGAAGAAGTCTAGACTTAAAAGTCATATCCGCAGACCATGACTTCAGCCAGAGTCTGACAGGCCTGAACAGAAAAAGCTGAAGCCATAGCATGCAAGCGAATAAACTGCCTAATAGCAGCACAGATAAAAGAATTAACAAACCTCAAGGCCGTAAATCCTTTGAGTAACATCGGGGGATCCTATAAGGAGTCACACCAGAAGGTAGTTTTTCTCCATCTTTTATCCATGGGCTCTTCCAACGAAGAACTATCCTCAAGCGGGATAGTAGTATGTTTAGCAAGGGTGAAGATAACGCCATCCCATTTAGGGATGGAACCTCACAACTCCATTGAGAGTCCAGGAATGGGGACAATTTGTTAAAGGGAGAAGAGGGGGAAAAGGAATCCAATCCTGTCCCATTCATTCCTAATAATGTTTGCTATCTAACAGGAGGTGGACGGCTCCGTGGTATCAAACATGTTTGATATTATCACATTATCAAGGCATATGGAACATAATTGAGAGGGCGGAACTAAGCCCTCCTCATCATATAAACAGGAATTACTCATTAGGAATAGAAGGAGTGCCCTCTAAAGTAACATAATCCTCCATCGCTGGTGCAATAACCGGAGAACTAGAGAATTAAAACATCTTATTTTATTTAAAAAAAAACAGCACCCTTATACCCCAATGGCTGGGGCACTCACCACCTCCTATGACCCAGACAGTACAGAGATTTATGACTCCTCTCTGATAAGCACCCAGTCAGGAAAAAGGGAATGAAACATGGTGCATAATGCAAGACCGTCCCTGCCATGAGAGAGCGCGCCAAGCTTGTAAGCTGCATGGCTCTCAAAGTGAAACCTGTATATTCCATAACAGCCTATGAGCCCATAACATCTCACACATAAAAGCAGCATAAAATCAAATAAACATATAAGATTATTGCCCCCTGTTCAATAATCCCCCTAAGGAGATATTAATCCTTGATTCTATACAGATGAAAGGAGTCGCACTGTGACCCTGTCTTCTTGCGTTATCATACATGTATATAAAATATGAAACAATCTTACCAAAATCTACGCCGTGGAACAGGAACACGGCCCTTCAAGTGTGACAGATAGTAACATTGCTTCTGACATGGACTTCAGTGAAGAAAGCAGGTAGCGAAACTCATCAACGCTGATTGCCTATAGAGCTGTATATGAGTCAGGATGGTTTCGCAGAAAGACTCTCCCTGCATCTCCAGACTCTAACTTTCATCCATGCTCTCACTGAGAGGCTGATAGGACTACTTAAAACTCCAGTCCCATCTCGAAGAGTACTACCCTCTATAAGAGACTACTCGAAAATCTTCTAACACTTCTCTGCCAACCTCCTGTGATGAAAAGCAAAGAATGACTGGGGTTATAAGGAAGTGGGGGAGGTATTTAAGCCTTTGGCTGGGGTGTTTTTGCCTAATCCTGGTGGCCAGGTTCAGTATTTCCCACAAGTAAAGAATGCAGCTGTGGACTCTTCCCATATTAAGATGGAAAATATAAATTATGCTTACCTGATAATTTCCTTTTGTTCTTATGGAAAGAGTCTACAGCTGCATTCATTACTTTTAGGAAATAAGAACCTGGCCACCAGGAGGAGGCAAAGACAACCCCGACAAAGGCTTAAATACTCCTCCCACTCCCCACATCCCCCAGTCATTCTGCCGAGGAACAAGGAACAGTCGAAGAAATATCAGGGTAAATGGTGCCAGAAGAATATAAGGACGCCCTACATAAAATTACGGGTGGGGAGCTGTGGACTCTTTCCATCAGAAGAAAAGGAAATTATCAGGTAAGCATAATTTATGTTTTTCTTCTTAAATGGAAGGAGTCCATAGCTGTATTCATTACTTTTGGGAAACAATACCCAAACTATTATAGAGGACACTGAATGCCAAGACGGGAGGGTACAATAGGCGGCCCATACTGAGGGCACCAGGCCTTGAACCTCTACCCAATAAAAAAACCTGCTTCGTCCGAAGATGAGAAAATTTTAAGAGGAAAAGCCCCAATGACACTGACTCGCAGTTAGTCCAGAAGCCAAACTAGAGACCGCAAATGGACTCGACTGAGCCAACAGTCCTCCAGGAGACACTGTCGCCCAACAAATGGTCCCCCACCGCTCATCTCCACAAATGAAGGAGACATCAGCCAAAACCCCCAAGGGAACAAGGCAAAGGAGAACCAAGGAGACCGAAAGGTTCCCTAATACAAAAAAAGAACACCTCCAAGAGTGAGTCCAGCTCACAGAGACCCAAAGGGACCCAAATAGGGTAAGGAGGCCACGCCTATATCAAGCGAGACCCGTGATAAGACCAGGCACAGAGACAGAACCGACATCTCTCCAACATCCTGCAAGCACGGAATGCAACTGAAAAGGCAAAGTCCTCCCAGTGTCTGACCATAGAATACCAAAGTATTCAACCATGAAAAGTGTGTAATACATCCAGGTGAAAAAACCCTAAGTTTGAGAACACAGAGACCATAGCAGAATGACACAGAGGGTACTTGTGAGGAAGAAGAAGCAGTCAAGCAAGAAACAGACCGCAAAAGCAACCCCTAGACAGAGGGAACGCTCCACGCAAACTAAGTTGCTGGACCTACACACAGGTCCCTAAAAAGGGGAACACAAAACCTCAATCGAGGCCCCCCAAGAAGTAGAGTATACTCTCAGAACCCGAAGGAAGAGTAAACCCTCTTCTAATCAATGGAGCAAGTTGAAAGGAAAAAACAGAATTACTTTCTCCAACGGTGTGTCCGGTCCACGGCGTCATCCATTACTTGTGGGAATATTCTCTTCCCCAACAGGAAATGGCAAAGAGCACAGCAAAAGCTGCCCATATAGCCCCTCCTCAGGCTGCGCCCCCCAGTCATTCGACCGACGGTTAGGAGAAAAAAAGGAGAAACTATAGGGTGCCGTGGTGACTGTAGTGTATAGAGAAAGAAATTTTTCAAACCTGATTAAAAAACCAGGGCGGGCCGTGGACCGGACACACCGTTGGAGAAAGTAATTTATCAGGTAAGCATAAATTCTGTTTTCTCCAACATTGGTGTGTCCGGTCCACGGCGTCATCCATTACATGTGGGAACCAATACCAAAGCTTTAGGACACGGATGAAGGGAGGAAGCAAATCAGGTTACCTAAACGGAAGGCACCACGGCTTGCAAAACCTTTCTCCCAAAAATAGCCTCCGAAGAAGCATAAGTATCAAATTTGTAGAATTTGGCAAAAGTGTGCAGAGAAGACCAAGTCGCTGCCTTACATATCTGATCAACAGAAGCCTCGTTCTTGAAGGCCCATGCGGAAGCCACAGCCCTAGTAGAGTGAGCTGTGATTCGTTCAGGAGGCTGCCGTCCGGCAGTCTGATAAGCCAATCGGATGATGCTTTTCAGCCAGAAAGAAAGAGAGGTAGCAGTAGCTTTTTGTCCTCTCCTCTTACCAGAATAAACGACAAACAAAGATGAAGTTTGTCTGAAATCCTTTGTTGCGTCTAAATAGAACTTTAAAGCACGGACCACATCTAAATTGTGTAACAAACGTTCCTTCTTTGAAACTGGATTCGGACACAGAGAAGGAACAACTATTTCCTGGTTAATATTCTTGTTGGAAACTACTTTTGGAAGAAAACCAGGTTTAGTACGCAAAACAACCTTATCTGAATGGAACACCAGATAGGGTGGATCACACTGCAAAGCAGATAATTCAGAAACTCTTCTAGCAGAAGAAATAGCAACCAAAAACAGAACTTTCCAAGATAGTAACTTGATATCTATGGAATGTAAAGGTTCAAACGGAACCCCTTGAAGAACTGAAAGAACTAAATTTAGACTCCAAGGAGGAGTCATGGGTCTATAAACAGGCTTGATCCTGACCAGAGCCTGTACAAAAGCTTGTACATCTGGCACAGCTGCCAGTCGTTTGTGTAACAAAACAGATAAAGCAGAAATCTGTCCTTTTAGAGAACTCGCTGACAACCCTTTATCCAAACCCTCTTGGAGAAAGGAGAGAATCTCAGGAATTTTAATCTTACTCCAGGAGAATCCCTTGGATTCACCCCAAAAGATATATTTTTTCCATATTTTATGGTAAATCTTTCTAGTCACAGGTTTTCTGGCTTGAACCAGAGGATCTATCACTGAATTTGAAAACCCACGCTTGGATAAAATCAAGCGTTCAATTTCCAAGCAGTCAGTTGCAGAGAAACTAGATTTGGATGTTCGAATGGACCTTGTACTAGAAGATCCTGTCTCAAAGGTAGCTTCCATGGTGGAGCCGATGACATATTCACCAGGTCTGCATACCAAGTCCTGCGTGGCCACGCAGGAGCTATCAGAATCACTGAGGCCTTCTCCTGTTTGATCCTGGCTACGAGCCTGGGAAGGAGAGGAAACGGTGGAAACACATAAGCTAGGTTGAACGACCAAGGCGCCACTAATGCATCCACTAGAGTCGCCTTGGGATCTGGACCCGTAGCAAGGAACCTTGAAGTTCTGACGAGACGCCATCAGATCCATGTCTGGAATGCCCCATAATTGGGTTAACTGGGCAAAGACCTCCGGGTGGAGTTCCCACTCCCCCGGATGGAAAGTCTGACGACTCAGATAATCCGCCTCCCAGTTGTCTACTCCTGGGATGTGAATTGCAGATAGATGGCAGGAGTGATCCTCCGCCCATTTGATGATCTTGGATACCTCTCTCATCGCCAAGGAACTCTTTGTCCCTCCCTGATGGTTGATGTAAGCTACAGTCGTCATGTTGTCTGACTGGAATCTGATGAATCCGGCCTTCGCTAGTCGAGGCCAAGCCCGGAGAGCATTGAATATCGCTCTCAGTTCCAGAATGTTTATCGGGAGAAGAGACTCTTCCCGAGACCATAGACCCTGAGCTTTCAGGGAATCCCAGACCGCGCCCCAGCCTAATAGACTGGCGTCGGTCGTGACAATGACCCACTCTGGTCTGCGGAAACTCATTCCCTGAGACAGGTGATCCTGAGTCAACCACCAACAGAGTGAGTCTCTGGTTATCTGGTCTACTTGAATCTGAGGAGACAAGTCTGCATAGTCCCCATTCCACTGATTGAGCATGCACAGTTGTAATGGTCTTAGATGAATTCGAGCAAAAGGAACTATGTCCATTGCTGCAACCATCAATCCTACTACTTCCATGCACTGAGCTATGGAAGGCTGCAGAATAGAGTGAAGAACTTGACAAGCGTTTAGAAGCTTTGACTTTCTGAATTCTGTCAGGAAGATCTTCATTTCTAAAGAATCTACTATTGTTCCCAAAAAGGGAACTCTTGTTGACGGAGACAGGGAACTCTTTTCTACGTTCACCTTCCACCCGTGAGATCTGAGAAAGGCTAGAACAATATCTGTATGAGCCTTTGCCTTGGAAAGAGACGACGCTTGAATTAGAATGTCGTCTAGATAAGGTGCCACTGCAATGCCCCTTGGTCTTAGAACCGCCAGAAGGGACCCTAGCACCTTTGTGAAAATTCTGGGAGCAGTGGCTAAACCGAACGGGAGAGCCACGAACTGGTAATGTTTGTCCAGAAAGGCGAACCTTAGGAACTGATGATGATCTTTGTGGATAGGGATATGTAGGTACACATCCTTTAAATCCACGGTAGTCATATATTGACCCTCCTGGATTGTAGGTAAAATTGTTCGAATGGTTTCCATTTTGAACGATGGAACTCTGAGAAACTTGTTTAGAATTTATAAATCCAGAATTGGTCTGAAAGTTCCCTCTTTTTTGGGAACTACAAACAGGTTTGAGTAAAACCCCTGACCTTGTTCCACTGTTGGAACTGGGTGTATCACTCCCATCTTTAACAGGTCTTCTACACAATGTAAGAATGCCTGTCTCTTTATTTGGTCTGAAGATAAGCGAGACATGTGGAACCTTCCCCTTGGAGGAAGTTCCTTGAATTCTAGAAGATAACCCTGAGATACTATTTCTAGTGTCCAGGGATCCGGAACATCTCTTATCCAAGCCTGAGCAAAGAGAGAGAATCTGCCCCCTACTAGATCCGGTCCCGGATCGGGGGCTACCCCTTCATGCTGTCTTGGTAGCAGCAGCAGGCTTCTTGGCCTGTTTACCCTTGTTCCAGCCTTGCATTGGTTTCCAAGCTGGCTTAGCCTGGGAAGCATTACCCTCTTGTCTAGAGGCTGCAGAGTTAGAAGCCGGTCCGTTCCTGAAATTACGAAAGGAACGAAAATTGGACTTATTCTTAGCCTTGAAAGGCCTATCCTGTGGGAGGGCATGGCCCTTCCCCCCAGTGATGTCTGAAATAATTTCTTTCAATTCTGGCCCAAAAAGGGTCTTACCTTTGAAAGGGATATTAAGCAATTTCGTCTTGGAAGATACATCCGCCGACCAAGACTTTAGCCAGAGCGCTCTGCGCGCCACAATTGCAAACCCTGAATTTTTCTCCGCTAATCTCGCTAATTGCAAAGCGGCATCTAGAATAAATGATGTCCATTGCTGCTACCATTAATCCAATTACCTCCATACACTGAGCCACTGATGACCGAGGAATGGACTGAAGGGCTCGGCAAGTATTTAGAATCTTTGATTTTCTGACTTCTGTCAGAAATATTTTCATGGCTACCGAGTCTATCAGAGTCTGTGGAACAAGTGAACTCTTCTCTATGTTCACCTTCCAACCGTGAGTTCTCAGGAAAGACAACACTGTGTCCGTGTGAGATTTTGTCAATTGATATGTTGACGCCTGAATCAAAATATCGTCCAGATAAGGCGCCCCTGCTATGCCTCGCGGTCTGAGAACCGCCAAAAGAGACCCTAGAACCTTTGTGAATTCTGGGATATCCTGAACAGATAAGTACTAATTTCCAGCTGGTACGGTGTGCCCGATGCCCAGTTCTGAACTGACACCCCCTCCTGAAAACGACACCTAACAGGACCGTTTGCCACAAGTCCCGAATGGTGTCTGATATGGGAAACATTTTCTTAAAATTAGGAGGGGGAGAAAACGGTATACCTGGTCTATCCCATTCCTTCTTTATAATTTCCGAATTCTTTTAAGAACCGGAAAAACATCAGTGTAAGTAGGCACTTCTAGATATTTGTCCATCTTACACAATTAGGGTCACAATCATCCAGAGTCACTAAAACCTCCCGAAGCAACAGACGGAGGTGTTCGAGATTAAATTTAAAGGACATAGTGTCCGAATCTGTCTGAGGTAACACATTCCTTGAGTCTGAAATTTCTCCCTCAGACAGCAATTCCCTGATCCCCAATTCAGAACACTGTGTGTGTACATCGGAAATAGCTAATAAAGCATCAGAGGAATCAGTATTCACATTAATAACTGACCTACTGCGTTTACCCTGTAACACTGGTAATTTAGATAATACCTCTGTAAGGGTAGTTGACATAACTGCAGCCATCTCCTGCTGAGTAAAGGAATTAGACGCACTAGAGGTACTTGGCGTCGATTGTGTGGGCGTTAAAGGTTGTGACACTTAAGGAGAATTGGATGGCATATCCTGATTCTCTTCAGATTGAGAATCATCCTTAGGCACACTTTCTTGACCTAAAATATGGTCTTTACAATGTAAGGCCCTTTCAGTACAAGAGGTACACAATGTAAGAGGGGGTTCCACAATAGCTTCTAAACACATAGAACAATGAGATTCCTCAATGTCAGACATGTTGAACAGACTAATAATAACCACAGATGTCTTTTAAACACTTTATATATTGCTTTAAATACATTTTTGAAAAACGTGTACTGTGCCTTTAAGAAAGAAAAAATGAACAATTTTTCCAAAACTGCTTAAATAACGTAATTTGTCTCCAAAATTGACTAAAACTTATTCGTTTATCCAAAAATTATTGCACCCCATGAGTAAAGTGATAAATAAGGCTCTAAAGTGAAAAAAATATCAGTTTACACAAAAATACCCTCTGCACCCAGGGTACTTCAGAATGATTAGCCAACACTCCAGGCCAGAGACTATTGTCCAGGAGCAACCGGAGTTACTGCTTGCTGCTTCTCTGTCAGAAGGAAGTGCGCATCTGAGCGCGCAAAAACGAGCCCTGCCCCTTATGGCCGATGTCGGAGTAGGCCCAAACACAACCGCATGAAGAAGCGGTTTTGCACACAAGCTAAGTGGAACACAAAAACACCCCAAACACATCCCAGCAAGTCATGCTGGTTATATAATAAAAAACTGCTCAATCGTTTTGCTGCTTTATCGTTTACTGCCTTTATGCCTCTCCCAGAGTGTCATATCATGCCCTGATGTCACTTAAAAAAATAAAAACAAGGGACTCCAGTAACACCCCTCTGTATAATAGGTCTACTGCTTACCCCATTCCCTTACAGGGAAATAAATGCCAGCCAGTTCTGATATATCAAGTCTCTTCAGAAATAAAAGGCTGCACATACCTTAATGCTGCTTGTAGCATGAAACCGTTCTCCACACTGAAGATGTCCTTATGTTACCTTCAGAAGTCTTGTGGGAACCAACGTGGATCTTAGTTACAGCTGCTAAGATCATCAACCTCAGGGCAGAAATCTTCTTCTATAACCCCGAGGAAAATAGTACACACCGGTACCATTTAAAATAAAAAACTTCTTGATTGAAGAAAATAAATCTAACATCTCACTTTACCTCTTCCTAGTATAACACAGGCAAAGAGAATGACTGGAGGTGGAGGGGAAGGGAGGAGCTATATAGACAGCTCTGCTGTGGTGCTCTTTGCCACTTCCTTTTAGGAGGATAATATCCCACAAGGATGAAATCCGTGGACTCGTCGTATCTTGTAGAAGAAAATGTATCAGTCTAAAGCAGTGCTTTCCAAACTGTGTGTCGGGACACACTAGTGTGTCGGCAGCAGTGTGTAGGTGTGTCCCTGCTTCAGCACAATTTTTTTTTTTTTTTTTGGTTTCTGACTTTCCGCCTGCCTGCTATGCATATCATATGGTTGACATGTGATTGATACCTAGGGGGTCACAGATCATCTTAACCTATGGGCACAGCTCAGTGGGAACCGTAACTATTTCCATTGGCAGCACATTGGCTCCTGACTGCATGTGTAGTCCCCTTAATTGGCTCGTGACTGCACGTGTAGTCAGTGAGTGGGACCAGCAGTGTGTTTGCAGGGTGGGCAGTAGTCAGTCGGACTCACCGAGCTCTGAGGGCGGCAGCTTAAACGCTGAGCTGAAGTCATTGGTTTTTTTTGCAGCTAGCTCCCAGTAGTGCATTGCTGCTCCTGCTCTTGATATATGGATAGGAAGGGGAAGCTTAAAAATGCTTGATGATGAAATGCGAGAGTCTTTATCTAATACCAAATATTCAAAAACTGTGTTCATCCCATCAACCTCATACAGCCCATTAAAATAGTAAGTAGCTATTGGTGGTATTAAACTTTTTTTTAATTCTTGCACATACTTACATACTGTTACTTGTAAATACATTTTGTTATTATATAATTAATGTATGTGTCCGTAGCTCTTAAAACAAGTTAGTTTAACCTCCTGTTTGCCAGTACAACTTAATTACTGTGTCACAAAATGATGTAGGTCTAAAAACATAATTTATGTAAGAACTTACCTGATAAATTCATTTCTTTCATATTAGCAAGAGTCCATGAGCTAGTGACGTATGGGATATACATTCCTACCAGGAGGGGCAAAGTTTCCCAAACCTCAAAATGCCTACAAATACACCCCTCACCACACCCACAAATCAGTTTAACGAATAGCCAAGAAGTGGGGTGATAAGAAAAAAGTGCGAAAGCATATAAAATAAGGAATTGGAATAATTGTGCTTTATACAAAAAAATCATAACCACCACAAAAAAGGGCGGGCCTAATGGACTCTTGCTAATATGAAAGAAATGAATTTATCAGGTAAGTTCTTACATAAATTATGTTTTCTTTCATGTAATTAGCAAGAGTCCATGAGCTAGTGACGTATGGGATAATGACTACCCAAGATGTGGATCTTTCCACGCAAGAGTCACTAGAGAGGGAGGGATAAAAATAAAGACAGCCAATTCCTGCTGAAAATAATCCACACCCAAAATAAAGTTTAATGAAAAACATAAACAGAAGATTCAAACTGAAACCGCTGCCTGAAGTACTTTTCTACCAAAAACTGCTTCAGAAGAAGAAAATACATCAAAATGGTAGAATTTAGTAAAAGTATGCAAAGAGGACCAAGTTGCTGCTTTGCAAATCTGATCAACCGAAGCTTCATTCCTAAACGCCCAGGAAGTAGAAACTGACCTAGTAGAATGAGCTGTAATCCTTTGAGGCGGAGTTTTACCCGACTCGACATAGGCATGATGAATTAAAGATTTCAACCAAGATGCCAAAGAAATGGCAGAAGCTTTCTGGCCTTTTCTAGAACCGGAAAAGATAACAAATAGACTAGAAGTCTTTCGAAAAGACTTAGCAGCTTCAACATAATATTTCAAAGCTCTAACAACATCCAAAGAATGCAACGATTTCTCCTTAGAATTCTTAGGATTAGGACATAATGAGGGAACCACAATTTCTCTACTAATGTTGTTGGAATTCACAACCTTAGGTAAAAATTCAAAAGAAGTTCGCAACACCGCCTTATCCTGATGAAAAATCAGAAAAGGAGACTCACAAGAAAGAGCAGATAATTCAGAGACTCTTCTGGCAGAAGAGATCGCCAAAAGGAACAAAACTTTCCAAGAAAGTAATTTAATGTCCAATGAATGCATGGGTTCAATAGGAGGAGCTTGAAGAGCCCCCAGAACCAAATTCAAACTCCAAGGAGGAGAAATTGACTTAATGACAGGTTTTATACGAACCAAAGCTTGTACAAAACAATGAATATCAGGAAGATTAGCAATCTTTCTGTGAAAAAGAACAGAAAGAGCAGAGATTTGTCCTTTCAAAGAACTTGCGGATAAACCTTTATCTAAACCATCCTGAAGAAATTGTAAAATTCTCGGAATTCTAAAAGAATGCCAAGAAAAATGATGAGAAAGACACCAAGAAATATAAGTCTTCCAGACTCTATAATATATCTCTCTAGATACAGATTTACGAGCCTGTAACATAGTATTAATCACAGAGTCAGAGAAACTTCTTTGACCAAGAATCAAGCGTTCAATCTCCATACCTTTAAATTTAAGGATTTGAGATCCTGATGGAAAAAAGGACCTTGCGACAGAAGGTCTGGTCTTAGCGGAAGAGTCCACGGATGGCAAGAGGCCATCCGGACAAGATCCGCATACCAAAACCTGTGAGGCCAGGCCGGAGCTACCAGCAGAACAAACGAGCATTCCTTCAGAATCTTGGAGATTACTCTTGGAAGAAGAACTAGAGGCGGAAAGATATAGGCAGGATGATACTTCCAAGGAAGTGATAATGCATCCACTGCTTCCGCCTGAGGATCCCGGGATCTGGACAGATACCTGGGAAGTTTCTTGTTTAGATGAGACGCCATCAGATCTATTTCTGGAAGCTCCCACATTTGAACAATCTGAAGAAATACCTCTGGGTGAAGAGACCATTCGCCCGGATGCAACGTTTGGCGACTGAGATAATCCGCTTCCCAATTGTCTATACCTGGGATATGAACCGCAGAGATTAGACAGGAGCTGGATTCCGCCCAAACCAGAATTCGAGATACTTCTTTCATAGCCAGAGGACTGTGAGTCCCTCCTTGATGATTGATGTATGCCACAGTTGTGACATTGTCTGTCTGAAAACAAAAGAATGATTCTCTCTTCAGAAGAGGCCAAGACTGAAGAGCTCTGAAAAATGCACGGAGTTCCAAAATATTGATCGGTAATCTCACCTCCTGAGATTCCCAAACTCCTTGTGCCGTCAGAGAACCCCACACAGCTCCCCAACCTGTAAGACTTGCATCTGTTGAAATTACAGTCCAGGTCAGAAGAACAAAAGAAGCCCCCTGAATTAAACGATGGTGATCTGTCCACCACGTTAGAGAGTGTCGTACAATCGGTTTTAAAGATATTAATTGAGATATCTTTGTGTAATCCCTGCACCATTGGTTCAGCATACAGAGCTGAAGAGGTCGCATGTGAAAACGAGCAAAGGGGATCGCGTCCGATGCAGCAGTCATAAGACCTAGAATTTCCATGCATAAGGCTACCGAAGGGAATGATTGTGACTGAAGGTTTCGACAAGCTGAAATCAATTTTAGACGTCTCTTGTCTGTCAAAGACAGAGTCATGGACACTGAATCTATCTGGAAACCCAGAAAGGTTACCCTTGTCTGAGGAATCAATGAACTTTTTAGTGAATTGATCCTCCAACCATGATCTTGAAGAAACAACACAAGTCGATTCGTATGAGATTCTGCTAAATGTAAAGACTGAGCAAGTACCAAGATATCGTCCAAATAAGGAAATACCACAATACCCTGTTCTCTGATTACAGACAGAAGGGCACCGAGAACCTTTGTAAAAATTCTTGGAGCTGTAGCTAGGCCAAACGGCAGAGCCACAAACTGGTAATGCTTGTCCAGAAAAGAGAATCTCAGGAACTGATAATGATCTGGATGAATCGGAATATGCAGATATGCATCCTGTAAATCTATTGTGGACATATAATGCCCTTGCTGAACAAAAGGCAAGATAGTCCTTACAGTTACCATTTTGAACGTTGGTATCCTTACATAACGATTCAATATTTTTAGATCCAGAACTGGTCTGAAGGAATTCTCCTTCTTTGGTACAATGAAGAGATTCGAATAAAACCCCAGCCCCTGTTCCAGAACTGGAACTGGCATAATTACTCCAGCTAACTCTAGATCTGAAACACATTTCAGAAATGCTTGAGCTTTTACTGGATTTACTGGGACACGGGAAAGAAAAAATCTCTTTGCAGGAGGTCTTATCTTGAAACCAATTCTGTACCCTTCTGAAACAATGTTCTGAATCCAAAGATTGTGAACAGAATTGATCCAAATTTCTTTGAAAAAACGTAACCTGCCCCCTACCAGCTGAGCTGGAATGAGGGCCGCACCTTCATGTGGACTTAGAGGCTGGCTTTGCTTTTCTAGAAGGCTTGTATTTATTCCAGACTGGAGATGGTTTCCAAACTGAAACTGCTCCTGAGGATGAAGGATCAGGTTTTTGTTCTTTGTTGAAACGAAAGGAACGAAAACGATTATTAGCCCTGTTTTTACCCTTAGATTTTTTATCCTGTGGTAAAAAAGTTCCTTTCCCACCAGTAACAGTTGAGATAATAGAATCCAACTGAGAACCAAATAATTTGTTACCCTGGAAAGAAATGGAAAGTAGAGTCGATTTAGAAGACATATCAGCATTCCAAGTTTTAAGCCATAAAGCTCTTCTAGCTAAAATAGCTAGACATAAACCTGACATCAACTCTGATAATATCAAAAATGGCATCACAGATAAAATTATTAGCATGTTGAAGAAGAATAATAATATTATGAGAATCATGATCTGTTACTTGTTGCGCTAAAGTTTCCAACCAAAAAGTAGAAGCTGCAGCAACATCAGCCAATGATATAGCAGGTCTAAGAAGATTACCTGAACACAGGTAAGCTTTTCTTAGAAAGGATTCAATTTTCCTATCTAAAGGATCTTTAAACGAAGTACCATCTGACGTAGGAATAGTAGTACGTTTAGCAAGGGTAGAAATAGCCCCATCAACTTTAGGGATTTTGTCCCAAAATTCTAATCTGTCAGACGGCACAGGATATAATTGCTTAAAACGTTTAGAAGGAGTAAATGAATTACCCAAATTATTCCATTCTCTGGAAATTACTTCAGAAATAGCACCAGGAACAGGAAAAACTTCTGGAATAACCACAGGAGATTTAAAGACATTATTTAAACGTTTAGATTTAGTATCAAGAGGACCAGAACCCTCAATTTCTAAAGCAATTAGTACTTCTTTAAGGAAAGAACGAATACATTCCATTTTAAATAAATATGAAGATTTATCAGCATCAACCTCTGAGACAGAATCCTCTGAACCAGAAGAGTCATTAGAATCAGAATGATGTTCATTTAAAAATTCATCTGTATAAAGAGAAGTTTTAAAAGATTTTTTATGTTTACTAGAAGGAGGAATAACAGACATAGCCTTCTTGATGGATTCAGAAACAAAATCTCTTATGTTATCAGGAACATTCTGAACATTAGATGTTGATGGAACTGCAACAGGTAATGGTACATTACTAAAGGAAATATTATCTGCATTAACAAGTTTGTCATGACAATTAGTACAAACAACAGCTGGAGGAACAGCTACCAAAAGTTTACAGCAGATACACTTAGCTTTGGTAGTTCCAGCACCAGACAACGATTTTCCTGAAGTATCTTCTGACTCAGATGCAACGTGAGACATCTTGCAATATGTAAGAGAAAAAACAACATGTAAAGCAAAATTGATCAAATTCCTTAAATGACAGTTTCAGGAATGGGAAAAAATGCCAAGGAACAAGCTTCTAGCAACCAGAAGCAAAGAAAAATGAGACTAAAATAATGTGGAGACAAAAGCGACGCCCATATTTTTTTTAGCGCCAAATAAGACGCCCACATTATTTGGCGCCCAAATGCTTTTGGCGCCAAAATGACGCCACGTCCGGAACGCCGACATTTTTGGCGCAAAAGAACGTCAAAAAATGACGTAACTTCCGGCGACACGTATGACGCCGGAAACAGAAAGATTTTTTGCGCCAAAAATGACACAATAAAATGAAGCATTTTCAGCCCCCGCGAGCCTAACAGCCCACAGGGAAAAAAGTCAAATTTTTAAGGTAAGAAAAATAATTGATTGAAGTGCATTATCCCAAATATGAAACTGACTGTCTGAAAATAAGGAATGTTGAACATCCTGAGTCAAGGCAAATAAATGTTTGAATACATATATTTAGAACTTTATTAAAAAAGTGCCCAACCATAGCTTAGAGTGTCACAGAAAATAAGACTTACTTACCCCAGGACACTCATCTACATGTTTGTAGAAAGCCAAACCAGTACTGAAACGAAAATCAGCAGAGGTAATGGTATATATATAAGAGTATATCGTCGATCTGAAAAAGGAGGTAAGAGATGAATCTCTACGACCGATAACAGAGAACCTATGAAATAGACCCCGTAGAAGGAGATCACTGCATTCAAATAGGCAATACTCTCCTCACATCCCTCTGACATTCACTGCACGCTGAGAGGAAAACCGGGCTCCAACCTGCTGCGGAGCGCATATCAACGTAGAATCTAGCACAAACTTACTTCACCACCTCCATAGGAGGCAAAGTTTGTAAAACTGATTTGTGGGTGTGGTGAGGGGTGTATTTGTAGGCATTTTGAGGTTTGGGAAACTTTGCCCCTCCTGGTAGGAATGTATATCCCATACGTCACTAGCTCATGGACTCTTGCTAATTACATGAAAGAAAAGTGTGTCGCCAACATGAAAAGTTTGGAAAGCCCTGCTCTAAAGGGTAAAAGGTAAATTGTAAGCCCAGATCATTATCATTTATCACAGCCACAAAATCTCCAATCAGATTAGTCCCCCTGCCAGATGATCAGCAGGTCATCAATAAAAAGTCTGTAAAATACAATGTTATCTTGAAATGGATTAGGTTCCTCAAAGATGCGGGACAGCTCCCACCAACCCATATACAGGTTGGCATATGAAGGGGCAAATTTTGCCCCCATAGCTGTCCCGCGTCTCTGGAGATAAAAGGATCCATTGAATTAAAAAAAAAAACTTGTGGGACAATAAGAAAGATGCTACCCTCCCTAGGAATGTCAGGAAAGAATCTGTGAGATTGGAATATGTAGCTTAAAAGAAGCAAATAGACTCTAACCCTTTCTTGTAGGGGATAGATGAATACAATGCAGTCACATCAATCGTGACCCAGGTATAGCTATCACTATTCCAAGTGAGGGGTTCAAGTAGACTCAGGGACATGCTTGGTGTCTTATGTAGCTAGGTAGTTTTTCCACAAACGGATTAAGTATAGAGTCCAACCACTGGGACAAATTATCCAGCATGGACCCTATGCCACTCACTATGGGACGTCCTCTCATGTTTACCAGGGATTTGTGCACCTTTAGGAGGTGATGAAATATAGGGACAATAGGATTCTCAACATATATGATAAGAGGTTTCTCTATCTATATGTCCCATCTCAAAGCCCTCATCCAAAAGGTGCAACAACTCCCTCTGGTAAACGTGAGTGGGATTAGATTGGAGCTTAAGATATCCATTTGTATAATTAAGTTGGCGTAAAGCCTCCTCTATGTAATCCACTCTAACACCACCACTGAACCCCCCTTGTCTTATGACCACATTGGGGTCACTTTGTAGCTCTTCCAGAGCTGCTTTTTCCTCCCTGTTCATATTAGGAGTTGTGGCTTTGTTTTGCACAACTAGAGATCTTAAATCTTTCTCTACCCTGTTATAGAATTTTTCTAGTAGTGGACCTCTACTGTGGATAGGATAGAAATCTGATGGTGGTTTAAAACCACCTACTTTGATATTTAAACTGGCTACAAGAGTACCTTCAGGATTGAATTCAGAATTTGATCCGATAAACTATTGGGAATAGGATATTTAATTTAGAACACAAACATAGTACAGAATAAATAAATAAATAGAAAATATATATAAAAATCAGCTACTCCTGCTGCTCCTGTCCTCTGGAATGCTATACCCGCTCCATCAGACTGTTTTGCAATCTTGTATAGTTTCAGGTGCTCTTTGAAAACTCACCTATTTAGAGAGACTTACCATCTCTAATTGCTTTTCATCAAAAATCCAAAATAAACCTTGAACTGGCTTGACTTGCTGCTGTAACTACAATCCACGTGACAAGCTACCTCAAACCTTATGTCTCTGCTATCCTAAACCTGTAGACTTTAAGCCGTCCAGGGGATAGGTAGCTTAGACACTTTCAGCATCAGTTAATGGAAGTTCTATAAATACATTTCTTTATTTAATTTGTCTTCTACATAAACGTCTCTATTTCATATTCTTAAATACAAAAAGATGCAGTCTGGAGAATGCTGATTATAGAAAGCTTCAAGTGGTTTACAGCCTAAGTAAAGTAAATCGCAGTTATGTCACAAAAAAATAAAAAGACAAATATTTCCTTTACTAAATTAATTAAAATAAGCCATGAAATCAACTATTTAAAACAAGATGAGAGGGGATAAAAAACAGAAAAATAAGCGATTAACTCCTCCAATAAAATGTTTATTTTTACATTAAAAAATATACAGTTAAGAGATAGTTTGCTTTACATTTATTATGCAACATACACAAAAATTACAAACATAGAAAAACAGATCACTTTTCTTTCTTGTTACTTGAAGTGTGATATTGACAAGTAAGAGTAAAAAAAAATAAAAAAAAATTGATGGGCCAGGAGTTTACTCTAGATGCTACTTTACTTTTTTTCCTGGATGGTAACCATAGGCTACAAGATCACAGTGATGATACCATTATTAAAGTCAGGTTATGTCTGGAATTCATTTGCAAACAGGCTAATTTTCACTGTTTATGAAACATAGGATAAGGCCAGCGTGTACTAGTCATAAAGATGCAGTTGCAAGTGGTAATGCTGAACCACGTCTGACATGGAATGTTTCAACACATGCAAAAATATTGAGATGATTACTATTTACAACTCTTCCTGAAATTGCATAAAGTGTATAAATAAATACTGAACATATAAAAAAGTCTTTAAAACTGTATATTTAATTCAGTATAATCGAGATCTCTTCACGTCACTTGTGTTTCCAGAATTTTTCCTCTTACGGGAAGTTCCCGTTCCCTGAATATAAGGTAGGGCCTCTGGGAGACAGTAGTTGGTAGTAGGAGGTGGTAATTCCTTCAAAAAAAAGAAATACTTAAATCAGAAATCAAACTGGTAATCTTAGTATGAAGAAAATACAAAAATGACAGCACAAGAGCAAGAAAAAGAAAGTAGGAAATACGTAGTCCATTTTAAAAGTCTAAGCTATTAAAAAAACAAAATTTATGCTTACCTGATAAATTTCTTTTTTACTTGTGGGATATTATCCTTCCTAACAGGAAGTGGCAAAGAGAGCACCACAGTAGAGCTGTCTATATAGCTCCCCCCTTAACTCCACCCCCCAGTCATTCGACCGAAGGCCAAGGAAGAAAAAGGAGAAACTATAAGGTGCAGAGGTGACTGAAGTTTTTAATAAAAAATACCATCTGTCTTGAATAGACAGGGCGGGCCGTGGACTCGGTACATCGCAAAAGAAAGAAATTTATCAGGTAAGCATAAATTTTGTTTTCCGAGTCCACGGATTCATCCTTACTTGGGGGATAGAAGAAAACAACGAATAGTCGGGATGGCGCTGAAAAGCTGGATAAAACACCACACCTATTTATTACAATTACCTTGAATAGAAACAAGTGTAGGAAACAACTAAATTGATCTCATAAATTTTTTTTATTAATAAATCTAATATCTAACATAAAATGAAAGAAGAGATCTATATAAAAACAAGTGATGTACAGATAAAATCTTTGAAAAAACACTTTAATGTAGTATAGGGACGTCTCCCCAAATATTGCCAAAATGTTGCCAAAATTCCACCTTAATGTCCGATATGGAGATTGTTTCAGGTTTGCTTGGGATTGTTCCAGAAAAAACAATGTCTCAATATGTATCAATTTGTATCAATATTGATAGTTAAAAAGGCATAGATAAGACTTCAAATACTTCTTTCAAATAAACAATATGTAATGCTGAAAGCGATTCCTAGTTAATAAAGGAAATCCTTGTTATACAAATCAGCCAGAGATCCGTTTCAAAACAACCAAATACTCAAAGCCACAGTTTTAGGGCACTTGCTCCGCTCTTGTTATGTAACTTATCGGTCTATTCAAAAGTCAGGGGCTGATCTTACCTGCATCCAGCAGGTCCGTTGTTGCGGCACAATATTCGCTGACTGTTCAAAATCAAATTGTTACCTTTGATGTCTTTAGCGTGTGTCCGTGACCACCATAATCAAATCTGTGTCTGGTATTACCTGCGTCAGTAGCAGGTCTGTCCTCCCAGCATGGTTGTAGTCTTGTGAAAGGCTCAGAAGCCCGATAATCCCCGTTGTTATATATTAATCCGCTTTGTTCCACAAGAAAAAAGTCCCACACTTAGCGTGTATCACGCGCGGTTCAGCTAGGTACCTAGATTAGAGATGAAGCAGAAAAAGGTTTGTTCTTTTGACAGGATAATCAGCTGTTATTTCTACGCGTTTCACCCATTCCTCTGGGCTTTTTCAAGATCATTTGAAACGGATCTCTGGCTGATTTGTATAACAAGGATTTCCTTTATTAACTAGGAATCGCTTTCAGCATTACATATTGTTTATTTGAAAGAAGTATTTGAAGTCTTACCTATGCCTTTTTAACTATCAATATTGATACAAATTGATACATATTGAGACATTGTTTTTTCTGGAACAATCCCAAGCAAACCTGAAACAATCTCCATATCGGACATTAAGGTGGCATTTTGGCAACATTTTGGCAATATTTGGGGAGACGTCCCTATACTACATTATAGTGTTTTTTCAAAGATTTTATCTGTACATCACTTGTTTTTATATATATCTCTTCTTTCATTAGATATTAGATTTATTAATAAAACATTTTTTATGAGATCAATTTAGTTGTATCCTACATTTGTTTCTATTCAAGGTAATTGTAATAAATAGGTGTGGTGTTTTATCCAGCTTTTCAGCGCCATCCCGACTATTCGTTGATTTCTTCTATGTATCTACTTCCACTATAGGGAAAGTGGCTGTGGGATTGGCTTGGATAAACCTTTTAGGCTTTTAGCGCTGTATTTCTGTATATTGTCTCTTACTTGTGGGATACCAATACCAAAGCTTTAGGACACGGATGAAGGGAGGGACAAGAAAGGAACCTAAACGGAAAGCACCACTGCTTGCAAAACCTTTCTCCCAAAAATAGCCTCCGAATAAGCAAAAGTATCAAATTTGGAAAATTTGGAAAAGGTATGGAGCGAAGACCAAGTCGCAGCCGTACAAATCTGTTCAACAGAAGCATCATTTTTAAAAGCCCATGTGGAAGCTACCGCTCTAGTAGAATGAGCTGTAATCCTTTCAGGAGGCTGCTGTCCAGCAGTCTCATAAGCCAAATGGATGATGAAAAGGAAAGAGAAGTTGCCGTAGCCTTTTGACCCCTACGCCTTCCAGAATAGACAACAAAGAAGATGTTTGACGAAAAACAGAATTTATGTTTACCTGATAAATTTCTTTCTCCAACGGTGTGTCCGGTCCACGGCGTCATCCTTACTTGTGGGATATTCTCTTCCCCAACAGGAAATGGCAAAGAGCCCAGCAAAGCTGGTCACATGATCCCTCCTAGGCTCCGCCTACCCCAGTCATTCGACCGACGTTAAGGAGGAATAATAGCATAGGAGAAACCATATGGTACCGTGGTGACTGTAGTTAAAGAAAATAAATTATCAGACCTGATTAAAAAACCAGGGCGGGCCGTGGACCGGACACACCGTTGGAGAAAGAAATTTATCAGGTAAACATAAATTCTGTTTTCTCCAACATAGGTGTGTCCGGTCCACGGCGTCATCCTTACTTGTGGGAACCAATACCAAAGCTTTAGGACACGGATGAAGGGAGGGAGCAAATCAGGTCACCTAAATGGAAGGCACCACGGCTTGCAAAACCTTTCTCCCAAAAATAGCCTCAGAAGAAGCAAAAGTATCAAACTTGTAAAATTTGGTAAAAGTGTGCAGTGAAGACCAAGTCGCTGCCCTACATATCTGATCAACAGAAGCCTCGTTCTTGAAGGCCCAAGTGGAAGCCACAGCCCTAGTGGAATGAGCCGTGATTCTTTCGGGAGGCTGCCGTCCGGCAGTCTCGTAAGCCAATCTGATGATGCTTTTAATCCAAAAAGAGAGAGAGGTAGAAGTTGCTTTTTGACCTCTCCTTTTACCTGAATAAACAACAAACAGGGAAGATGTTTGTCTAAAATCCTTTGTAGCATCTAAATAGAATTTTAGAGCGCGAACAACATCCAAATTGTGCAACAAGCGTTCCTTCTTTGAAACTGGTTTCGGACACAGAGAAGGTACGATAATCTCCTGGTTAATGTTTTTGTTAGAAACAACTTTTGGAAGAAAACCAGGTTTAGTACGTAAAACCACCTTATCTGCATGGAACACCAGATAAGGAGGAGAACACTGCAGAGCAGATAATTCTGAAACTCTTCTAGCAGAAGAAATTGCAACTAAAAACAAAACTTTCCAAGATAATAACTTAATATCAACGGAATGTAAGGGTTCAAACGGAACCCCCTGAAGAACTGAAAGAACTAAATTGAGACTCCAAGGAGGAGTCAAAGGTTTGTAAACAGGCTTGATTCTAACCAGAGCCTGAACAAAGGCTTGAACATCTGGCACAGCTGCCAGTTTTTTGTGAAGTAACACCGACAAGGCAGAAATCTGTCCCTTCAGGGAACTTGCCGATAATCCTTTTTCCAATCCTTCTTGAAGGAAGGATAGAATCCTAGGAATCTTAACCTTGTCCCAAGGGAATCCTTTAGATTCACACCAACAGATATATTTTTTCCAAATTTTGTGGTAAATCTTTCTAGTTACAGGCTTTCTGGCCTGAACAAGAGTATCGATAACCGAATCTGAGAAACCTCGCTTCGATAAAATCAAGCGTTCAATCTCCAAGCAGTCAGCTGGAGTGAAACCAGATTCGGATGTTCGAACGGACCCTGAACAAGAAGGTCTCGTCTCAAAGGTAGCTTCCAAGGTGGAGCCGATGACATATTCCCCAGATCTGCATACCAAGTCCTGCGTGGCCACGCAGGAGCTATCAAGATCACCGACGCCCTCTCCTGATTGATCCTGGCTACCAGCCTGGGGATGAGAGGAAACGGCGGGAACACATAAGCTAGTTTGAAGGTCCAAGGTGCTACTAGTGCATCCACTAGAGCCGCCTTGGGATCCCTGGATCTGGACCCGTAGCAAGGAACTTTGAAGTTCTGACGAGAGGCCATCAGATCCATGTCTGGAATGCCCCAAAGTTGAGAGACTTGGGCAAAGATTTCCGGATGGAGTTCCCACTCCCCCGGATGCAATGTCTGACGACTCAGAAAATCCGCTTCCCAATTTTCCACTCCCGGGATGTGGATAGCAGACAGGTGGCAGGAGTGAGACTCCGCCCATAGAATGATCTTGGTCACTTCTTCCATCGCTAGGGAACTCCTTGTTCCCCCCTGATGGTTGATGTACGCAACAGTCGTCATGTTGTCTGATTGAAACCGTATGAACTTGGTCCTCGCTAGCTGAGGCCAAGCCTTGAGAGCATTGAATATCGCTCTCAGTTCCAGAATATTTATCGGTAGAAGAGATTCTTCCCGAGACCAAAGACCCTGAGCTTTCAGGGATCCCCAGACCGCGCCCCAGCCCATCAGACTGGCGTCGGTCGTGACAATGACCCACTCTGGTCTGTGGAATGTCATCCCTCGTGACAGGTTGTCCAGGGACAGCCACCAACGGAGTGAGTCTCTGGTCCTCTGATTTACTTGTATCTTTGGAGACAAGTCTGTATAGTCCCCATTCCACTGACTGAGCATGCACAGTTGTAACGGTCTTAGATGAATGCGCGCAAAAGGAACTATGTCCATTGCCGCTACCATCAACCCGATCACTTCCATGCACTGAGCTACGGAAGGAAGGGGAACGGAATGAAGTATTCGACAAGAGTCCAGGAGCTTTGTCTTTCTGGCCTCTGTTAGAAAAATCCTCATTTCTGAGGAGTCTATAATTGTTCCCAAGAAGGGAACCCTTGTTGACGGGGATAGAGAACTCTTTTCCACGTTCACTTTCCAGCCGTGCGATCTGAGAAAGGCCAGGACGATGTCCGTGTGAGCCTTTGCTCGAGGGAGGGACGACGCTTGAATCAGAATGTCGTCCAGGTAAGGTACTACTGCAATGCCCCTTGGTCTTAGCACAGCTAGAAGGGACCCTAGTACCTTTGTGAAAATCCTTGGAGCAGTGGCTAATCCGAAAGGAAGCGCCACGAACTGGTAATGTTTGTCCAGGAATGCAAACCTTAGGAACCGATGATGTTCCTTGTGGATAGGAATATGTAGATACGCATCCTTTAAATCCACCGTGGTCATGAATTGACCTTCCTGGATGGAAGGAAGGATAGTTCGAATGGTTTCCATCTTGAAAGATGGGACCTTGAGAAATTTGTTTAAGATCTTGAGATCTAGGATTGGTCTGAATGTTCCCTCTTTTTTGGGAACTATGAACAGATTGGAGTAGAACCCCATCCCTTGTTCTCTCAATGGAACAGGATGAATCACTCCCATTTTTAACAGGTCTTCTACGCAAAGTAAGAACGCCTGTCTTTTTATGTGGTCTGAAGACAACTGAGACCTGTGGAACCTTCCCCTTGGGGGAAGTCCCTTGAATTCCAGAAGATAACCCTGGGAGACTATTTCTAGCGCCCAAGGATCCAGAACATCTCTTGCCCAAGCCTGAGCGAAGAGAGAGAGTCTGCCCCCCACCAGATCCGGTCCCGGATCGGGGGCCGATATTTCATGCTGTCTTGGTAGCAGTGGCAGGTTTCTTTGCCTGCTTTCCCTTGTTCCAGCCTTGCATTGGTCTCCAAGCTGGCTTGGCCTGAGAAGTATTACCTTCTTGCTTAGAGGACGTAGCACCTTGGGCTGGTCCGTTTTTACGAAAGGGACGAAAATTAGGTCTATTTTTTGCCTTGAAAGGCCGATCCTGAGGAAGGGCATGGCCCTTACCCCCAGTGATATCAGAGATAATCTCTTTCAAGTCAGGACCAAACAGCGTTTTCCCTTTGAAAGGAATGTTTAGTAGCTTGTTCTTGGAAGACGCATCAGCCGACCAAGATTTCAACCAAAGCGCTCTGCGCGCCACAATAGCAAACCCAGAGTTCTTAGCCGCTAACTTAGCCAATTGCAAAGAGGCGTCTAGAGTGAAAGAATTAGCCAATTTGAGAGCATTGACTCTGTCCATAATCTCCTCATAAGGAGGCGAGTCACTATCGAGCACCTTAATCAGTTCATCAAACCAGAAATATGCGGCTGTAGTGACAGGGACAATGCATGAAATGGGTTGTAGAAGGTAACCCTGCTGAACAAACATCTTTTTAAGCAAACCTTCTAATTTTTTATCCATAGGATCTTTGAAAGCACAACTATCCTCTATGGGAATAGTGGTGCGTTTGTTTAAAGTAGAAACCGCTCCCTCGACCTTGGGGACTGACTGCCATAAGTCCTTTCTGGGGTCGACCATAGGAAACAATTTTTTAAATATGGGGGGAGGGACGAAAGGAATACCGGGCCTTTCCCATTCTTTATTAACAATGTCCGCCACCCGCTTGGGTATAGGAAAAGCTTCTGGGAGCCCCGGCACCTCTAGGAACTTGTCCATTTTACATAGTTTCTCTGGGATGACCAAATTTTCACAATCATCCAGAGTGGATAATACCTCCTTAAGCAAAATGCGGAGATGTTCCAATTTAAATTTAAAAGTAATCACATCAGATTCAGCCTGCTGAGAAATATTCCCTAAATCAGTAATTTCTCCCTCAGACAAAACCTCCCTGGCCCCCTCAGATTGGGTTAGGGGCCCTTCAGAGATATTAATATCAGCGTCGTCATGCTCTTCAGTAACTAAAACAGAGCATCCACGCTTACGCTGACAAGGGTTCATTTTGGCTAAAATGTTTTTGACAGAATTATCCATTACAGCCGTTAATTGTTGCATAGTAAGGAGTATTGGCGCGCTAGATGTACTAGGGGCCTCCTGAGTGGGCAAGACTCGTGTAGACGAAGGAGGGAATGATGCAGTACCATGCTTACTCCCCTCACTTGAGGAATCATCTTGGGCATCATTGTCATTATCACATAAATCACATTTATTTAAATGAATAGGAATTCTGGCTTCCCCACATTCAGAACACAGTCTATCTGGTAGTTCAGACATGTTAAACAGGCATAAACTTGATAAGAAAGTACAAAAAACGTTTTGAAATAAAACCGTTACTGTCACTTTAAATTTTAAACTGAACACACTTTATTACTGCAATTGCGAAAAAACATGAAGGAATTGTTCAAAATTCACCAAACTTTCACCACAGTGTCTTAAAGCCTTGAAAATATTGCACACCAAATTTGGAAGCTTTAACCCTTAAAATAACGGAACCGGAGCCGTTTTAAGCTTTAACCCCTTTACAGTCCCTGGTATCTGCTTTGCTGAGACCCAACCAAACCCAAGGGGAATACGATACCAAATGATGCCTTCAGAAGTCTTTTATAAGTATCAGAGCTCCTCTCACATGCGACTGCATGCCATGCCTCTCAAAAACAAGTGCGCAACACCGGCGCGAAAATGAGACTCTGCCTATGCTTTGGGAAAGCCCCTAAAGAATAAGGTGTCTAAAACAGTGCCTGCCGATATTATTATATCAAAATACCCAGAATAAATGATTCCTCAAGGCTAAATAAGTGTTATATCAATCGATTTAGCCCAAAAAATGTCTACAGTCTAAATAAGCCCTTGTGAAGCCCTTATTTACAATCGTAATAAACATGGCTTACCGGATCCCATAGGGAAAATGACAGCTTCCAGCATTACATCGTCTTGTTAGAATGTGTCATACCTCAAGCAGCAAAGGACTGCAAACTGTTCCCCCAACTGAAGTTAATGCTCTCAACAGTCCTGTGTGGAACAGCCATGGATTTTAGTTACGGTTGCTAAAATCATTTTCCTCATACAAACAGAATTCTTCATCTCTTTTCTGTTTCTGAGTAAATAGTACGTACCAGCACTATTTGAAAATAACAAACTCTTGAATAATGAAAAACTACAGTTAAACACTAAAAAACTCTAAGCCATCTCCGTGGAGATGTTGCCTGTACAACGGCAAAGAGAATGACTGGGGTAGGCGGAGCCTAGGAGGGATCATGTGACCAGCTTTGCTGGGCTCTTTGCCATTTCCTGTTGGGGAAGAGAATATCCCACAAGTAAGGATGACGCCGTGGACCGGACACACCTATGTTGGAGAAATCTTTGGTTGCCTGCAAATAAAATTTCAAAGCACGAACCACGTTCAAGTTGTGAAACAGACGTTCCTTCTTACAAGGAGGATTAGGACACAGAGAAGGAACAACAGTTTCCTGATTGATATTCCTGTTAGTAACAACCTTAGGTAGGAACCCAGGATTGGTACGCAAAACCACCTTATCAACATGGAACACAAGATACGTTGAGTCACATTGTAATGCAGATAGTTCAGAAACTCTTCGAGCTGAAGAGATAGCAACTAGGAACAAAACTTTCCAAGATAAAAGCTTAATATCTATGGAATGCATGGGTTCAAACGGAACCCCCTGAAGAACTCTAAGAACTAAATTTAGACTCCATGGCGGAGCAACAGGTTTAAATACAGGCTTAATTCTAGCTAAATCCTGACAAAAAGCCAGAACGTCTGGAACATCTGCCAGACGCTTGTACGACAAAATAGACAGAGCAGATATCTGTCCTTTTAGGGAACTAGCTGACAATCCTTTCTCCAATCCCTCTTGGAGAAAAGACAAATTCCTAGGAATCCTGATTTTACTCCAGGAGAAGCCTTTGGATTCGCACCAAAAAAGATATTTACGCATATCTTATGATAGATTTTCCTGGTAACAGGCTTTCGAGCCTCAATCAAGGTATTTATGACTGACTCAGAAAAACCCGGCTTTGATAGAATCAAGCGTTCAATCTCCAAGCAGTCAGTTGCAGAGAAATTAGATTTGGATGCTTGAATGGACCTTGAATCAGAAGGTCCTGTCTCAGTGGCAGAGACCATGGTGTACAAGATGACATGTCCACCAGGTCTGCATACCAAGTCCTGCGTGGCCATGCAGACGCTATCAAAATCACTGATGCCCTCTCCTGTTTGATTCTGGCAATCAGACGTGGAAGGAGAGGGAACGGTGGAAACACATAAGCCAGGATGAACGACCAGGGTACTGCTAGAGCATCTATCAGTACAGCCTGAGGATCCCTTGACCTGGAGCCGTAACGAGGAAGTTTGGCGTTCTGACGAGACGCCATCAGATCAAATTGGTGTGCCCCATAGCCAAACCAGTTAAGCAAACACCTCTGGATGGAGTTCCCACTCCCCCGGATGAAAAGTCTGACGACTTAGAAAATCTGCCTCCCAGTTCTCTACACCTGGGATATAGATCGCTGACAGATGGCAAGAGTGAGCCTCTGCACATCGGATTATCCTCGAGACCTATATCATCGCTAAGGAACTCTTTGTTCCGCCCTGATGATTGATATAAGCCACCGTCGTGATGTTGTCCGACTGAAACCTGATGAATCTGGCCGAAGCCAGCTGAGGCCATGCCTGGAGAGCATTGAATATCGCTCTTAATTCCAGAATATTTATCGGTAGGAGAGCCTCCTCCCGAGTCCACAAACCCTGAGCTTTCAGGGAATTCCAGACTGCACCCCAGCCCAGAAGGCTGTCGTCTGTCGTCACTATAACCCATTCTGGCCTGCGGAAACACATTCCCTGGGACAGATGATCCTGTGACAACCACCAAAGAAGAGAGTCTCTGGTCTCTTGATCCAGATTTATCTCAGGAGATAAATCCGCATAATCCCCATTCCACTGATTGAGCATGCATAGTTGCAGTGGTCTGAGATGCAAGCGAGCAAACGGAACTATGTCCATTGCCGCTACCATTAGACCGATTTCCTCCATTCACTGAGCCACTGACGGCCGAGGAATGGAGTGAAGAGCTCGGCATGTGGACAAAATCTTTGATTTCCTGACCTCCGTCAGAAATATATATATATTTTTTTTGAATAATTTTTTATTGAGGGTTTTTCATAATGACAACAAAAAACTATGGCATATACATATGTCAACATATAGCAATGATTGTCACAATTACAATATAACGTGCAAAAAATAAAAAATAAAATATATATAAGGAATGCCAAAAACATAATTTATGCTTACCTGATAAATTCCTTTCTTCTGTAGTGTGATCAGTCCACGGGTCATCATTACTTCTGGGATATTACTCCTCCCCAACAGGAAGTGCAAGAGGATTCACCCAGCAGAGCTGCATATAGCTCCTCCCCTCTACGTCACTCCCAGTCATTCGACCAAGGACCAACGAGAAAGGAAAAGCCAAGGGTGAAGTGGTGACTGGAGTATAAATTAAAAAATATTTACCTGCCTTAAAAACAGGGCGGGCCGTGGACTGATCACACTACAGAAGAAAGGAATTTATCAGGTAAGCATAAATTATGTTTTCTTCTGTTAAGTGTGATCAGTCCACGGGTCATCATTACTTCTGGGATACCAATACCAAAGCAAAAAGTACACGGATGACGGGAGGGATAGGCAGGCTCTTTATACAGAAGGAACCACTGCCTGAAGAACCTTTCTCCCAAAAATAGCCTCCGATGAAGCAAAAGTGTCAAATTTGTAAAATTTGGAAAAAGTATGAAGCGAAGACCAAGTTGCAGCCTTGCAAATCTGTTCAACAGAGGCCTCATTCTTGAAGGCCCAAGTGGAAGCCACAGCTCTAGTAGAATGAGCTGTAATTCTTTCAGGAGGCTGCTGTCCAGCAGTCTCATAAGCTAAACGAATTATGCTACGAAGCCAAAAAGAAAGAGAGGTAGCGGAAGCTTTTTGACCTCTCCTCCGCCCAGAGTAAATGACAAACAGAGAAGACGTTTGTCGAAATTCCTTAGTTGCCTGTAAGTAAAATTTTAGAGCACGGACTACATCCAGGTTGTGCAGTAGACGTTCCTTCTTTGAAGAAGGATTTGGGCATAAAGAAGGAACAACAATCTCTTGATTGATATTCCTGTTAGTAACTACCTTAGGTAAGAACCCAGGTTTAGTACGCAGGACTACCTTATCCGAATGAAAAATCAAATAAGGAGAATCACAATGTAAGGCTGATAATTAAGAGACTCTTCGAGCCGAGGAAATAGCCATTAAAAATAGAACTTTCCAAGATAACAACTTTATATCAATGGAATGAAGGGGTTCAAACGGAACGCCCTGTAAAACATTAAAAACAAGGTTTAAACTCCATGGTGGAGCAACAGTTTTAAACACAGGCTTAATTCTGGTCAAAGCCTGACAAAAAGCCTGGACGTCAGGAACTTCTGACAGACGTTTGTGTAACAGAATGGACAGAGCTGAGATCTGTCCCTTTAATGAACTAGCAGATAAACCCTTTTCTAAACCTTCTTGTAGAAAAGACAATATCCTAGGAATCCTAACCTTACTCCAAGAGTAACCTTTGGATTCACACCAATATAGGTATTTACGCCATATCTTATGGTAAATCTTTCTGGTAACAGGTTTCCTAGCCTGTATTAAGGTATCAATAACTGACTCAGAAAATCCACGTCTTGATAAAATCAAGCGTTCAATTTCCAAGCAGTCAGCTTCAGAGAAGTTAGATTTTGATGTTTGAAGGGACCCTGTATCAGAAGGTCCTGTTTCAGAGGTAGAGGCCAAGGTGGACAGGATGACATGTCCACCAGGTCTGCATACCAAGTCCTGCGTGGCCACGCAGGTGCTATTAGAATCACTGATGCTCTCTCTTGTTTGATTCTGGCAATCAATCGAGGAAGCAACGGGAAGGGTGGAAACACGTAAGCCATCCTGAAGTCCCAAGGTGCTGTCAGAGCATCTATCAGGACTGCTCCTGGATCCCTGGATCTGGACCCGTAACGAGGAAGCTTGGCGTTCTGTCGAGACGCCATGAGATCTATCTCTGGTTTGCCCCAACGTCGAAGTATTTGGGCAAAGACCTCTGGATGAAGTTCCCACTCCCCCGGATGAAAAGTCTGATGACTTAAGAAATCCGCCTCCCAGTTCTCCACTCCCGGGATGTGGATTGCTGACAGGTGGCAAGAGTGAGACTCTGCCCAGCAAATTATCTTTGATACTTCCATCATAGCTAGGGAGCTTCTTGTCCCTCCCTGATGGTTGATGTAAGCTACAGTCGTGATGTTGTCCGACTGAAACCTGATGAACCCCCGAGTTGTCAACTGGGGCCAAGCCAGGAGGGCATTGAGAACTGCTCTCAATTCCAGAATGTTTATTGGCAGGAGACTCTCCTCCTGACTCCATTGTCCCTGAGCCTTCAGAGAATTCCAGACGGCACCCCAACCTAGAAGGCTGGCGTCTGTTGTTACAATTGTCCAGTCTGGTCTGCTGAATGGCATCCCCCTGGACAGATGTGGCCGAGAAAGCCACCATAGAAGAGAATTTCTGGTCTCTTGATCCAGATTCAGAGAAGGGGATAAGTCTGAGTAATCCCCATTCCACTGACTTAGCATGCACAGTTGCAGTGGTCTGAGGTGTAAGCGTGCAAAGGGTACTATGTCCATTGCCGCTACCATTAAGCCGATTACCTCCATGCATTGAGCCACTGACGGGTGTTGAATGGAATGAAGGGTGCGGCAAGCACTTTGAAGTCTTGTTAGCCTGTCCTCTGTCAGGTAAATCTTCATTTCTACAGAATCTATAAGAGTCCCCAGGAAGGGAACTCTTGTGAGTGGAACGAGTGAACTTTTCTTTTCGTTCACCTTCCATCCATGTGACCTTAGAAATGCCAGCACTAACTCTGTATGAGACTTGGCAGTTTGAAAGCTTGAAGCTTGTATCAGAATGTCGTCTAGGTATGGAGCTACCGAGATTCCCCGCGGTCTTAGTACCGCCAGAAGAGCACCCAGAACCTTTGTGAAGATTCTTGGAGCTGTAGCCAATCCGAATGGAAGAGCCACAAACTGGTAATGCCTGTCTAGGAAGGCAAACCTTAGGTACCGATAATGATCTTTGTGAATCGGTATGTGAAGGTAAGCATCTTTTAAATCTACAGTGGTCATGTATTGACCCTCTTGGATCATAGGTAAAATTGTCCGAATAGTCTCCATCTTGAACGATGGAACTCTTAGGAATTTGTTTAGGATCTTTAAGTCCAGGATTGGTCTGAAAGTTCCCTCTTTTTTGGGAACCACAAACAGATTTGAGTAAAACCCCTGTCCCTGTTCCGATCGTGGAACTGGATGGATTACTCCCATTAACAAGAGCTCTTGTACGCAGCGTAGAAACGCCTCTTTCTTTGTCTGGATTGTTGACAATCTTGACAGATGAAATCTCTCTCTTGGAGGAGAGTATTTGAAGTCCAGAAGGTATCCCTGAGATATTATCTCTAGCGCCCAGGGATCCTGAACATCTCTTGCCCAAGCCTGGGCGAAGAGAGAAAGTCTGCCCCCCACTAGATCCGATCCCGGATCGGGGGCCCTCAATTCATGCTGTTTTAGGGGCAGCAGCAGGTTTCCTAGTCTGCTTGCCCTTGTTCCAGGACTGGTTAGGTTTCCAGCCTTGTCTGTAGCGAGCAACAGCTCCTTCCTGTTTTGGTGCAGAGGAAGTTGATGCTGCTCCTGCTTTGAAATTACGAAAGGAACGAAAATTAGACTGTCTAGTCTTGGCTTTGGCTTTGTCCTGAGGCAGGGCATGGCCTTTACCTCCTGTAATGTCAGCGATAATCTCTTTCAACCCGGGCCCGAATAAGGTCTGCCCTTTGAAAGGTATATTAAGCAATTTAGACTTAGAAGTAACATCAGCTGACCAGGATTTTAGCCACAGCGCCCTGCGTGCCTGAATGGCGAATCCTGAATTCTTCGCCGTAAGTTTAGTAAGATGTACTACGGCCTCCGAAATGAATGAATTAGCTAGTTTAAGGACTCTAAGCCTGTCCGTAATGTCGTCCAGAGTAGCTGAACCAATGTTCTCTTCCAGAGACTCAATCCAGAATGCCGCTGCAGCCGTGATCGGCGCAATGCATGCAAGGGGTTGCAATATAAAACCTTGTTGAACAAACATTTTCTTAAGGTAACCCTCTAACTTTTTATCCATTGGATCTGAAAAAGCACAGCTATCCTCCACCGGGATAGTGGTACGCTTAGCTAAGGTAGAAACTGCTCCCTCCACCTTAGGGACCGTTTGCCATAAGTCCCTTGTGGTGGCGTCTATTGGAAACATTTTTCTAAATATCGGAGGGGGTGAGAACGGCACACCGGGTCTATCCCACTCCTTAGTAACAATTTCAGTAAGTCTCTTAGGTATAGGAAAAACCTCAGTACTCGTCGGTACCGCAAAATATTTATCCAACCTACACATTTTCTCTGGTATTGCAACTGTGTTACAATCATTCAGAGCCGCTAACACCTCCCCTAGTAATACACAGAGGTTTTCCAGTTTAAATTTAAAATTTGAAATATCTGAATCCAGTCTGTTTGGGTCAGAACCGTCACCCACAGAATGAAGTTCTCCGTCCTCATGTTCTGCCACCTGTGACGCAGTGTCTGACATGGCCCTAATATTATCAGCGCACTCTGTTCTCACCCCAGAGTGATCACGCTTACCTCTTAGTTCTGGTAATTTAGCCAAAACCTCAGTCATAACAGTAGCCATATCCTGTAATGTGATTTGTAATGGCCGCCCAGATGTACTCGGCGCTACAATATCACGCACCTCCCTCTGAGCGGGAGATGTAGGTACTGACACGTGAGGCGAGTTAGTCGGCATAACTCTCCCCTCGTTGTTTGGTGAAATTTGTTCAATTTGTACAGATTGACTTTTATTTAAAGTAGCATCAATACAGTTAGTACATAAATTTCTATTGGGCTCCACTTTGGCATTGCAACAAATGACACAGGTATCATCCTCTGAATCAGACATGTTTAACACACTAGCAAATAAACTTGCAACTTGGAAATACAATTCAATTAGAATAATATTAAAACGTACTGTGCCTTTAAGAAGCACAGAAGATCTATGACAGTTGAAAATTAATAAATTGAAACAGTTATAGCCTCAATCCTTGTAAACAACACAACTTTAGCAAAGGTTTAATCCCATTAGCAAAGATAACAAATTCTGAAAGCAGGAAACAAATTACAGAATAAACGTTTTTTATCTCAGTCAAACTATAATTCTCACAGCTCTGCTGAGAGAAATTACCTCCCTCAAAATAAGTTTTGAAGACCCCTGAGCTCTGTAGAGATGAACCGGATCATGCAGGGAATACAATGAGTTGCTGACTGAAATATTTGATGCATAGTAAAAGCGCCAAAAAACGGCCCCTCCCCCTCACACACAGCAGTGAGGGAGAACAGAAACTGTCAGAAAAACAGATTAAGCAACTGCCAAGTGGAAAAATAGTGCCCAAACATTTATTCACACAGTACCTCAGCAAATGAAAACGATTTTACATTCCAGCAAAAACGTTAAACATAATCTCTAGTTATTAAACAGCTTTATGTATTTCTTACAGTGTAATTCTAGTGAAGTACCATTCCCCAGAATACTGAAGTGTAAAGTATACATACATGACATTATATCGGTATGGCAGGATTTTCTCATCAATTCCATTGTCAGAAAATAAAAACTGCTACATACCTCTATGCAGATTCATCTGCCCGCTGTCCCCTGATCTGAAGTTTACCTCACTCCTCAGATGGCCGAGAACAGCAATATGATCTTAACTACTCCGGCTAAAATCATAGCAAAACTCTGGTAGATTCTTCTTCAAACTCTGCCAGAGAGGTAATAACACACTCCGGTGCTATTTTAAAATAACAAACTTTTGATTGAAGATATAAAACTAAGTATAATCACCATAGTCCTCTCACACATCCTATCTAGTCGTTGGGTGCAAGAGAATGACTGGGAGTGACGTAGAGGGGAGGAGCTATATGCAGCTCTGCTGGGTGAATCCTCTTGCACTTCCTGTTGGGGAGGAGTAATATCCCAGAAGTAATGATGACCCGTGGACTGATCACACTTAACAGAAGAAATACATTTAAGAACCTCATTTTGTGTTTTTATATGATAATGTGGGTAGCTATTATTCCAGGCCATAATGTTAAAAAGGCACTCTGAGAGAGCACTGTAGCTACCATATAGACCCATTTAATTCTGAACTAATTTGTCAGATACTTGAATACTTCTTATTGTTAAAGTCAGGGTCATAATATCAAGAGCTTTATAAAAAACAAGGGGGGAATTAGGGAATTGTCAGCGGGTAAGCACCGCTTATACAAGTAATTTTTCTATATAACAATATTAAAGCATACTTAAATTATTTGATGGAAATAATAATAATAGCAATGTAAATAGCTATGGTCAACTACAGTGGGGGGGGGGGCGGAAGACCATAGGCATGTTAATGAACAGGGTCACTCATTTATCGTTACATAACGTGTGGCGTGTAACACTGCGCAATACGGGAGTTAAATGTAATTTGTAATGGGTATCAAGAAAGGATAGGTATAGCTCCAGTCTAGTTAGAATGAGACCCATGTTTCTTTATTGGAGCATTTATGCAGTATCTTCCCTCAGGGATATTGTCACCACTGGACAGAGACGGTTAGGGGATAGTGGATATGACCCGCTCACAGATAAAGAGCGGGAAAGGATGAGGGGAGATACAGTCTGTAAAGAAATGTCATGGAAGCTAGTGGCTCCACAAAGAAGAAGCCCAGGAATATTTAGAATAGATAAAAAGTAAAAATATATTGGGGATAATAACCAGCATGTAAATATGGGCTATACTAAAAACGGTATTAATGATAAAAGTTGGGTATAATTGTATATTAGTCCTTTAACCTCTGGGGTATATGATATATCTAATAAAAATGAGTATAATGAAATCATATTAAACATTAGGTATATACATGGCTAACCCCTTTCTATCATGATAGCATAGGGTCTAGCAGGTATAGGTATGTAGTTGTGGTACAATAGGGGAGCATCACTAGGAGTACTACGTGATTTGGGATACAGAGGCACATATCAAAACCTATAAGTAGCTATAGTAATCTATAAAGTACTTATAACAATAGCAAATAATAACACTACATTATATAGAGTAATATATGCACTACTGAAGAAAATGAGCTATCCGCATCTCTGATACAGTTAGTATGCCATTGATTATCTATAATGCTTGGGTGATTCCCTTTATGGAGAGGTGAAAATGTACAGTCATATAGAGGCTGGCCCCGTACGATAAAGTGGAGCTAACATAAAAAGATATAGCTCAGTTGTGCTTCGCTACGACAAATAGATGTAAGATTAGGAATAAATAGCCTTTGCTGTGGGGGGAAAAGATATCTATCTTTGAACATAACTTGGGCAAAGCTATAAAATGTATATTAAACAGTGTTACCGTTCCATAAGGGGCAGCAATATAAGTAAATACTCGGTCCTTCCATTAACATATGAAAATATGGGTTTGTACAAAATCCCCAGGCACACCAGAGTGACGACACATTACAGTGTGTGATAGAGTAAGAGTATTAGCAATAGCTGTGCAGACTGACACAGATTCTCAATCAATGTATTAATATACTCCATGGACAGTGTTAAACTGAGCGCCCAATGCAACCCTATAACATAAAAATATAGCGTATAAATAATAACACATATCTAAATATGGTTTCCTGAAGTTTAGAATTTGTCAGTTACTGTGTAGGTTTAAACTGAAAAGAGAGATTAAAAGAGAGATTAAAAGAGCTAGGGGTTCTAATTAAAATGTAGGGAATAGCTATATGTTTCTTTTATAACTCAGATCAAAATACAAACAAAGACTGTAGTGAGAACACCATAGGTATGAAATCTAAGTTGGTAATGTTTAGGTGACTGTCTGTAGAAATCTACCCTAATTTGGGGAGATAGGAATACAATCTATACAAACATCTCTAATGCACAGTCTAGTTATACAGTTCTGGGTCATAATGATGATATTAATTAAGCTAGCTGACACTCCAAATATATGTAACTGTCGTGTTTTATCACAAGGTTAACTAAACAGGCTGAAAATGTACGGTCTCCCACATTTAAACTCAGTAGGAATGTTTCAAAACATATAACAGCATCACATTCATTCTTATATAGAGATACTAGCAGCCCCATATACTATTCAAGTCTGAAACAGTGGGGTAGATAATAGCTGTACGCCACACACTCAAGTGGGTAGCAAGGTCCCGATATGAAAATCTCAGATAGTTCAGGATTCAATCCTGGAGGAGCGACATTTACAAATTTTGGCCAATAAGTCTCTCATATGCAACTCCATTTGTAGGTACTTGGTGGGTAGCCCTGTTAACTTACGTTTAGCCTATGCCCACAGCTGTCTTTGTTCTGTACCAGTTAAGAGAGGGGATTGCCTTTGCCCATATGCGTTGTCGCCTTATCTCACCCTTATACGCTACAGCTCCTGAACCAAGCTGGAGCAAGATGGCAGCTTCAACTGTACGATGCAGCATGGGTACAGTCGCTTCTGAGGGTTCGCCTGGAAATCTGTTTAGCCTCCAGCTGAAGCTCTCTTCCGTCGCCACTGTGGGATATTTACCTTCCGATGTGAGTAATCTTCTTATCAGTCCAGTTGCACTACGAGTGTACTGTGCCTGTGTAGTATTAACTCCAAGAGGAACCACATGTGGTATGTCAGGCCTCAGACTCGTGGTAGGACTCGGGCGCCTCTTAGTAAGTCCAGGCTTAGGAACTATCGTGCCGATCATAACTGCATCCACTTCAGATTCTGAGCCGGTCGCCTCTGTCTCCGTTGAAATGACCTCCTCTGTCAGCGTGCCAGTCGAGGTCTGCGTCTCCGCTGTTAAACCTTGCGTGTGCAGGCGGGAAGGGGCTATCTCGTACCTGGTTGATAGTGTTGGCAAATCAGTCAAACTGCAAAGCAGGGAATAGTATAGGTATGCTCCTCATTATCATGCTTCTCACTCCTGCCAAAAATAGCCTCCATATATTAATTAAATGTGACTTTTCAAGTTGGAATGGCAGGAGCTCTCTATTCATGTGTCTGCTCTCGTGAGCGGTTGGCTCCACCCCCCCTGTCAGAAATATTTTCATGTCCACTGAGTCTATCAGAGTCCCTAGAAATGAAACTCTTGTGAGGGGGGAAAGAGAACTCTTTTTTATGTTCACCTTCCACCCGTGAGATCTTAGAAAGGCTAACACTAAGTCCGTGTGAGACTTGGCTAGTTGGATTGTCGACGCTTGAATTAGAATGTCGTCTAGATAAGGCGCCACTGCTATGCCCCGTGGCCTTAGAACCGCCAGAAGGGACCCTAGCACCTTTGTGAAGATACGTGGCGCTGTGGCCAACCCGAAAGGAAGAAACACAAACTGATAATGCTTGTCCAGAAAGGCGAACCTGAGGAACTGGTGATGATCTTTGTGGATAGGAATGTGTAGATACGCATCCTTTAAGTCCACGGTGGTCATATATTAAACCTCCTGGATCAATGGTAAGTTAGTCTGAATGGTCTCCATCTTGAAAGATGGGACTCTTAGGAATTGGTTTAGGATCTTGAGATCCAGAATTGGTCTGAAGGTTCCCTCCTTTTTGGGAACTATAAACAGATTGGAGTAGAACCCCTGCCCCTGTTCTGCTTTTGGAACTGGGCAGATCACTCCCATGGTAAAAAGGTCTTCTACACAGCGTAAGAACGCCTCTCTTTTTGTTGGGTTTACAGACAATTGAGAAAGATGGAACCCCCCTTGGAGGGGAATCCTTGAAATCTAGAAGGTATCCCTGGGTTACAATTTCTACTGCCCAGGAATCCTGAACGTCTCTTGCCCAGGCCTGAGCAAAGAGAGAGAGTCTGCCCCCTACTAGATCCGGTCCCAGATCGGGGGCTACCCCTTCATGCTGACTTAGTGGCAGCAGCAGGCTTTTTGGCCTGTTTACCCTTGTTCCAAGCCTGATTAGGTCTCCAGGTTGGCTTGAGCAAAGTTCCCCTCTTGCTTTGCAGCAGAGGAAGTGGGACCACTCTTGAAGTTTCGAAAGGAACAAAAATTATTTTGTTTGGTCCTTGTCTTATTTGACTTATCCTGAGGGAGGGTATGACCCTTCCCTCCAGTAATGTCTGAAATGATCTCTTTCAGTGCAGGCCCGAATAGGGTCTTAACTTTGAAAGGGATGGACAAAAGCTTAGATTTAGATGACACATCAGCTGACCAGGACTTAAGCCATAACGCTCTATGCGCTAAAATGGCAAAACCTGAATTCTTTGCCGCTAACTTAGCAAGATGAAAAGCGGCGTCTGTAATAAAAGAATTAGCCAACTTAAGAGCCTTAATTCTGTCCAAAATATCATCTAGTGGGGTCTCCATCTGAAGAGCCTCTTCTAGAGCCTCAAACCAAAAGGCAGCCGCAATGGTTTCAGGAACAATGCACGCTATAGGTTGAAGAAGAAAACCTTGATGAACAAAAATTTTCTTTAGGAGACCCTCTAATTTTTTATCCATAGGATCTTTGAAAGCACAACTGTCCTCAATATGTATAGTTGTACGCTTAGCCAGAGTAGAAATAGCCCCCTCCACCTTAGGGACCGTCTGCCATGAGTCCTTTATGGTGTCAGAAATGGGAAACATTTTCTTAAAAACAGGAGGGGGAGCGAACGGAATACCTGGTCTATCCCACTCCTTAGTAACAATGTCCGAAATCCTCTTAGGGACCGGAAAAACATCAGTGTAAACAGGAACCTCTAAATATTTGTCCATTTTACACAATTTCTCTGGAACTACAATAGGGTCACAATCATCCAGAGTAGCTAAAACCTCCATGAGCAATAAGCGGAGGTGCTCTAGCTTAAATTTAAATGCCGTCATATCTGAATCTGTCTGAAGGAACATCTTTCCTGAATCAGAAATCTCTCCCTCAGACAGTAAATCCCTCATCCCTACCTCAGAACATTGTGAGGGAATATCGGATACGGCTACTAAAGCGTCAGAAGGCTCAGCATTTGTTCTTAACCCAGAGCTACTGCGCTTCCCTTGCAACCCAGGCAGTTTAGATTAAACCTCTGTGAGGGCAGTATTCATAACTGAAGCCATATCTTGCAAGGTGAAAGAATTAGACGCACTAGAAGTACTTGGCGTCGCTTGTGCGGGCGTTACCGGTTGTGACACTTGGGGAGAACTAGATGGCAAAACCTGACTTCCTTCTGTCTGAGAATCATTTAATGCCAAATCTTTATAAGTCAAAATATGCTGTTTGCAATTTATAGACATATCAGTACAAGTGGGACACATTCTAAGAGGGGGTTCCACAATGGCTTCTAAACAAATTGAGCAATGAGTTTCCTCAGTGTCAGACATGTTTAACAGGCTAGTAATAAAGCAAGCAAGCTTGGAAAACACTTAATTTAATGAAAAAAAACCCCCACAATTTGCAAAAACGGTACTGTGCCTTTAAGAGAAAAAAAGGCATACACAAACTGCAAAACAGGTTAAAATTGCTTCACATTTTCCGAAATTTTAACAGGGTACCCACTAAGCTTTAGAAAGATTGCACCACAAGTAAATAAGCAATAAACCCCCAAATGAAAACACCGGATTGAAATTTGTCTAAAACCGGTTAAAAATCCCTATTAGCACCTTGCCACAGCTCTGCTGTGGCCCTACCTGCCCTTAGGAACGATAATATGGGGTTAAAGCTTCGAATAGGCCCTCAGAAGACTATCAGGACCTCAGGAGAAGGCGCAAAAATAGGCCCCGCCCACCTCACTCAATGTTTGCTGGAGCCTACACAAATCTAACAAACCTTGTTTGAAAACCATGTTGATTATAACAACCCCAAATAAGCCAAATGACCCCTCAAGCAAACGTCCCATAAACATAAAAAACGTTACTCCCAGAACACACAAACGTTTGTCCCAATTTCTCATAAACAAACTGAGTGCCCAAAAACTTAGCCCTTTATGCAAGCTTGTAAAGCCTCTTTCACACTAGAATTACTGCTCACCCTTCCCCTAATGGGGATACTGTCAGCCTTTCTGAGTTAACACAGTCTCTGCAGAAAATATGACTGAACATACCTCATTGCTGTATAGCAAGAAACCGTTCCTCACACTGAAGTTTTCCTGTACTCCTCAGCTTCTGTGGGAACAGCAGTGGACCTTAGTTACAAATGCTAAGATCATAATCCTCCAGGCAGAAATCTTCATCTATGTCCTGCCTGAGAGTAAATAGTACAACACCGGTACCATTTAAAAATAAACTCTTGATTGTAGATAAAATAAAACTAACAGCTTAACACCTCTTTCACTTTACCCTTCCTGCTTAGATCCGGCAAAGAGAATGACTGGGGGGTGGAGTTAAGGGGGGAGCTATATAGACAGCTCTACTGTGGTGCTCTCTTTGCCGCTTCCTGTTAGGAAGGATAATATCCCACAAGTAAGGATGAATCCGTGGACTCGGTACATCATGCAAAAGAAAACACAGCACAAGAGCAAGAAAAAGAAAGTAGGAAATACGTAGTCCATTTTAAAAGTGTAAGCTATTAAAAAAACAACATTTTGATCTTATTTTTAAAGATAACAATTAAAACGCTAAATTGTTATTAGTATAAGTTTTAAAAAAACATAAATTATGCTTACCTGATAATTTCCTTTTCTTCTGATGGAAAAAGTCCACAGCTGCATTCATTACTTTTGGGAAATAAGAACCTGGCCACCAGGAGGAGGCAAAGACACCCCAGCCAAAGGCTGAAATACTCCTCCCACTCCCCTCATCCCCCAGTCATTCTGCCGAGGAACAAGGAACAGTAGAAGAAATATCAGGGTGAAAAGGTGCCAGAAAAATATATGGAAGCCCCACATAAAACACAGGTGGGGAGCAGTGGACTCTTTCCATCAGAAGAAAAGGATATTATCAGGTAAGCATAATTTATGTTTTTCTTCTTAAATGGAAAAAGTCCACAGCTGCATTCATTACTTTTGGGAAAACAATACCTAAGCTATAGAGGACACTGAATGCCAAGACAGGAGGGTACAATAGGCGGCCCATACTAAGGGCACCAGGCCTGAACCTCAACCGAATAAAAAAATCCCGCTTCGTCCGAAGCCGAGAAATATCTTTTAAAAGGAAACGCCCCAATGACAGACTCAACTAGTCCAGAGCCAAACGAAAGACCGCAAAATGGATACCAAGAGAAACCGTCGCCCAACAGACGGCCCCCCACCGCACACACCCCACAAATGAAGGGGACACCAGCAGAAACCCCCAAGGGGACAAGGCAAAGGGGACCCGAGGAAACCAAAAGGTCCCTAATACAAAAAAAGAACACCTCCAAGAGTGGGCCCAGCTCACAGAGAAGGAAGCCACGCCTATACCAAGCGAAACTCGGGATAAGACCGGGCACAGATACAGAACAGATGTCTCTCCAACATCCTGCAAGCATGGAAAGCAACAGAAGAGGCAAAGTCCTCCAAGCGCCTGCCCATAGAATACCAAAGTATTCGACCGTGAAAGTGTGTAACAGACACAGGCGAAAACCCCAAGTTTAAGAACACAGAGTCCATAACAGGACGACACAAAGGGAGCTTGCAAAGAAGAAGCAGCAGTCATCAAGAAACAGACCACACAAAACAGCCCCTAGACAGAGGGGACGCTCCAGGCAATCTAAGCCGCCGAACCTACTCACAGGTCCCTAAAAAAGGGGAACACAAAGCCTCCATCGAGGCCCCCCCGAGAAGGAGAGTATACGCTCAGAATCCGACGGAAGAGTAAACCCTCTCCTGTAAAAGGAGCAAGGAGAAAGAAAGGAAAATCCATCTCCTAGCAGACTGAGCAATGAGGATAGACTCAACAAGCTCACACATCCAAAGGAGACTGCGACCCTTAGACCGCTCGGACATTCTGACCTGCAGACCCACACCCAGCTGGAACAACCCAGCCACAGGGATCCATTACAGGGGAACAAAAGGATCCTGAAACTGGTACAGGAACGAGTGTAAAGATGGTACAGCCATCCCCCTAGAATACAAGTACAACCCGACTCTGAAAAAAGACAAGGCCATAGACCTAAGGATCTATCAAAATAAGGCCCCACAGTCTGACTTGGAGCCAGCAAGACCCCAGGTGGAACCCATTCCACCCTACACTTCCCGACCAGGAGAAGTCCCAAAAAGGACTCCCTCTCCATAGGAAGGAGAATATCCCCTAAAGAAAAAGGGAAGAGGCCGGAAGGGCAACAACTGTCCTCAAGGACCGAAGCGACCGTCTAATTGGGAAGAAAAATCCCTAACGCAAATGTCCAAGAAAAAGCAACCCCCTACAAGTAGCTCACCAAACAGAGGCACAGCCAACCCATTCGCCTGCAGAGTAGGGAATCCACGGGTACACTGGCAAACTGACCAGGGGAATGCAACCCTAAGGCGCACCAGAAATTGGAAATCCAACATCAGCAGCTGGGTATGAACCCACAAAAACCAGGCCAACCCTGACCCGGTCAGATAGACCGAGCAAGGACATAGCCCAAGTTCCCACTACCGTGGAACACCCCGACCAACCCTGAGATCCAAGATTCCAAAACAACCCAAGACTGGGTCAGGAAGAAGGCCAAGCAAAGCCTCAGAAAGCGGAGGTCTCAGGGAGAAAAACAGGTCTGGTTGCCTAATAGTCCAGGAAACCTTACCCAGGAACCGAACATCCCAACTGGCTAAAAGACCAGAAAAGGGAAATGGACACATATCCAGAGAATCCGGATAGCGAGGGGAACTCGAAAGTCCAGACCAAAGGAAGGAACCACCCCTAGGCAAAGTCCAACGCTCCAAGGAGCAGGGCTAGAAGTCGTATGAAGAGACTTCCCAAAGCCTCAGGACAACAGAAGGGATACCTTGAGGTCCACAAAACCCTACTAGAAGGGCTAGTCTCCCCATCACCTCCACATAGGCAGAGGACACAGGGAAGAGAAAGGTGCTAAACCTTCCCAGCTCCGGGAAACTCTAAGCTAAACAAAGTCCCCACAGGGATCAACCATCATCCGGGACACCGATCCCTAAAAGGAGATCTAACTCACCCAGAGACATGTAAGGAGACTCAAGACCATCACGTCCAAGAGTAAAATCTGTATCTATATACACTAGAAACAGCTTACACATACACCTACAAGGTGCCGAGAGCTGCAATAGGCTTCAAAATGCAAAAACTGTCCGCATGCTGGACAGCAATCCATACAAGCTGTAGGATCAAGTAAAGACACATAAAAAAGTTAAAGTTAGTAGGTTAAATGTAGTACATAGAGAACAGGGTAAAGGGGGAGACTAAGAAAAGAGTTTAGATTGCAAGTCACTTCCAAAGGCCTCAAAGCTCCAAACAGGACCATTCATAGACCTAAAACTGAAGGCCAAACCACTCAAACAGCAGTGACGAGGCCTAAGCCCACCAACCCTCCCCCACATGGAGTAGGAACTCTAGGTTCTGATGAAATCAGATGTCAGATAGAGTGACACAGTGGAACACTCCCCCGCCCAGTCATCTATGACTGTAGGCTATAAGGACTGAGGCAATCCTTCCCGCCTCACAAACCCACCGGTTCTTCTCGAATGCTTAGTGGAACATGAAAAACCAATGATAACCTGAGCACTCAGCACTTCTACCGAACCAGCTCAGCAGAACAGCGTCACGCGTCTGAACAGCGGCAAGACCGAACAAACCTGACAGGACCAGCCTGTACCAGGGGTCCTAACCGGCAAGCTGCATAAACTGTCCCTCATAGGGAAAACAAAACAGACATTTTTAAACATAGGACTAACATGTCCAAACAACTTCCGCAGAAGTAACAAAGAGTATTATTCTCAGAAAGTTCCCGAAGGAAACAAAAAACATCCATCGGATACAAAATAAAATATAAGGCTACCCGAAGGTAAACGCCCAAAAAAGACATGGGCCTACCCGTAGGACCAGCTCACATAAACTGGGAAAGAACTCAAAATGAAGACAGTAGGAGATTACCTCATCCCCATATGTCTAACGAGTTGTACCATTCAGATTATCAGACTGAAAATTCCCATATCTATGAACTGTAGGGTCATTCACTGACTCAAACAGATGTCTGAGCAATACGCGAAGGCACGCAATCCGGTACCGAAAGGCACAACACTTCGGAACAGAACCCTCAGGATGCTGTGGAGGCCCACCCCAAGGCAGAGTACCCGGGACAATAGGGCACGAGCACATTCTCAAAGAAACGTCTGGACTCTGCAGACGAGCCAGCGCAAACATCTGAAGGTGAAAACGTACTGCAAGCTCCGGGGGGTGGGGGTGGGGGGACCACCCCGCGTGGAGGAGCCATAAACTGGGTTACCCGCATGTGTACGAGGAAGGATCGGTAGGGAACTCGCTCCCTGGGAGACAGGACCCCCAGAGGCGGACTGCTCAGCAGATCCCAGATTCCCCGAGCCCGAGGAGCCAGGTGCTCTCATATGGCATATGGAACAAGACTGATTGACAGGAGTCAACGAGGCTAAACCGGATTCGTCACCGGACACAGAATCTGAATCAGATATTATAATCGTCTCGGTATCAGAATCCTCTGTAACTGAATCTGAAATGAGCACAGTCTCAGCATCAGAATTCCCCATAACTATAAAGAGGATATATCAATATGAACTATAAAGAGTAAAAACCAAAAACGGCACTTGACACCACCTCCTATGACCAGACCCCTGCGGACTAGAATATCTCAGTCGTCACGCGGTCGGGAATACGGAAATGGGAAACAGAGCGTAACCACGCCCGGACACAGGGTGAACCGTACAGTCCAAAAAGCGCGCCCAGCCAAAAGGCCGCGTCACTTCCAAAGGCCTCAAAGTTCCAAAACACACGCTGATTGCTTGAGGAGCTGTTAATATGAGTCGGGATGGTTTCGCAGAAAGAAACGTCCTGCATCTCCGGACTCTAACTTTCAACCAGGCCCTCACTGAGAGACTGACAGGACTACTTAAAACTCCTGTCCCATGCCGAAGAGTACTACCCTCCATAAGAGACAAAAACAAAAATTAAAAATTCTGACACGTCTCTGCCAACCTCCTGGGACGAAAGGCAAAGAATGACTGGGGGATGAGAGAAATGGGAGGAGTATTTAAGCCTTTGGCTGGGGTGTCTTTGGCTCCTCCTGGTGGCCAGGTTCTTATTTCCCAAAAGTAATGAATGCAGCTGTGGACTCTATTTAAGAAGAAAACAATAAGTGTAGTTATATTTAATATATAGTCACACAGAGTCCTAAGCTTTTACCCAGAGATTAACACTTCATTAGTAAGGAACTATATATTCAGTTTACTAGTCAGCAGTTAAAAGTTACTAGCCCAAAGGAAACCGTTACGTTGGGAAAAAAAATATTTATGTTTCCCTGATACATTAATTTATTTGTTTCCCACGATCCATTACTCCTGGTAATACTCTTCTTTACCACTAGGATGAGGCAAAGGTTACTCAGTCTCATGGACTCTTACCACCATGAAAAATTAATTGAACAGGTTAGCATAAATGATGTTTCCTTTCATACAGGTGGTGAGCGTTCACGATCCATTACTCCTGGGAACAAATACCCAAGCTGTGGAGTCCACAAGTAATAATAGCAAAGCTTTGGATCTAAGAAACATCTTTTTTTAACTGAAAAACTAAATCTACAACGCCAAAAGAGCCTAAAAAGACAATAAAAAGCAACAACAGGTAAAAACAAATTAACCTAAAACAACTGCCTGAAGGATATCCTACCAAAGGCTGCCTCAGAAGAAGCAAAAACATTAGAATGGTAGAAAAACAAAATGTATGCTTACCAGATAAATTCCTTTCTTTCCTGGTAGGGAGAGTCCACTACTTCATTCCTTACTGTTGGGAAATACAACACCTGGCCACCAGGAGGAGGCAAAGACACCCCAATCAAAGGCTTAAATATCCCTCCAACTTCCTCATTACCCCAGTCATTTGAACGAGAAAAAGTAGGAGAAACATCAGGGTATAAAGGTGACAGAAGAAAAGCAAAAAGGGAGCTGCCAAAAAATTCTTACGGGCAGGGTCGTGGACTCTCCCTGCCAGGAAAGAAAGGAATTTATCTGGTAAGCATACATTGTGTTTTCTTTTCAAAGGCAGGGAGAGTCCACAACTTCATTCCTTACTGTTGGGAAAAGGGCAAAAAAACTAAAAGGAAAAGGCCCCAAGGACACGACCTGCAGATAGTCACAAAGCCTAACTAGAGACCGCAAGCAAACACATTGAGCCGACACTCCTCCAGGAGAACCGTCGCCCAGCAGTCAGTCCGCACACAACCCTTTACTAGCACAAGAACCAAAATCCCCAAAAGGGAGAGGACAAGGGGGAGCCATAGGGATACCCAAAAGGTACAGCAAGATCCATAAGGAAAACCCCCCTCCAATAGAAAACCAAGTCCACAGAGACCCGAAAGGATCCTGAGAAGAAGGGGAGATGACACCCACCCCAAGCAAAACCACAACAAACCGGGCATCATCAAGGAGAAGAAACATTTCCCAAACATCGTGCAACAGCAGCGAAAAAGACAGCTGAAGACAAACGTCCTCAAACGTCAGAACTCAGAGACTGAGCTGCCATCTGTAGGAAGACACAGAGAAAACACTATCCATAAGGAAGAGAAGGAAGAGCAGCCAAACAAAATTTTAAATTGCCCAACCTCCAAGACAGAGGGGGCACACCAGGCAATACAGGCCTACTCACAGATCTCAAACAGGGGAGGCACAGAACCTCAAAAAAAGGTCCACTGGCACCCCAAGACCTGAAGATGACAACAGATCTCAGATCCTACACCTAGCCGGACCAGTCCAAGCAACGGCAGATCTGAAGCAGGGGAACCAAGGAACCCCAAGACCGGCCCCCAAGAGGGCGGAAGAATGGGCACAGCCACTTCAACCTAGAGACAATCGAGCAGGCATTAGACCTAAGGAGATCTAGCAAAGCCACCCAACTAAGTCTCAATGTGGAGCCAGCAGCTCCCCAGATGGAAAGGAACAACTCAGAGAGCAGACCAATCTCCGAACCGGAGAAAACATCTGTACCAACCTCCCGAAGGAGAGGTCCCTAAAAAAGGAACCACACCTCCGTAAGGAGGACAACGAGCCCCCTGAAGAGGAGAGTGTCGATAAACAGCTGTTCATAAGACAGGAAGTCGTAGGAAGAACCGAGAGAACACAAGGTCATGTCACTGACAAACACGGACAGGGCCCCTTAAAACACCATCGTGCTAGCACACATACCAGGCGCAGGAGGGATAGCTGAGCAACTACAGACCTTCCCCTTGCTGGGCAGAAAAGCCCACCATCAGGTTACATCAGTTGGCTGTCCTAAGGGAACCACATCGTCTGGTACAAGACAAGCCCCGAAAATATGGCCAAGTTGTAAACAGCCAGAACAAGGGCTAAGCCCAAGTACCCCGGAAACTGGAACACCCAGGCAAATCCTAGGATCATAAGGTCCAGAAACATCCCACAGCGGGAACCACAAAGTGAAAACGCAGAGTAAAACCATCAACAACCGGAAGAATCAGGACAAGTAGCCCGGGCCCCACAAATGTTTAGATTAAATAATCTTCCAGGAACATAATCCCTCGTCGTTTTTTCCTGGGAGGTCAAAAACAGACCTCCCAGGAAAAAATCCAGATTAACCAGGATGTCAAGAGCAAGGAGCCCTTGCAAGTCTCGACCCAAAGAGAAGAGACCACCCCTTGTAGGAGCCCAACACTCCAAAAGAGCTAAGGCCTCCCAATGCTATAAAACAACGCTAGCAGGCGTCCAAGCAACATTAACATGATTGTGCTTGAAAAGTGCGGCTAATCCCCCTTAAGGGACTCAAGGCGCTGCTCATTTCATCAACCTCAAGAGGAGGAAAGGCTGAGTAGACCTCGCCGGGGATCAAACTTGCAACCCTCTGTTTGCTACAGTGCAGAGTAACCACAGAGCATTAGTAACAGCAAGTCTTTGCATCACCTCAGATACAAAGTCAGAGGGCAGTAAAGCATGGGTTTGGATGCCACATGAATGGCAATACCTGACCATATGAGCGGAAAGCCACTAGGACATCTTCTACCCAAGAAGGAGATGCAGAGCATTCCCAACACCGTGGAGGGACCCTAACCGGAGCCCAAAAAGACCCCACTGTATAATGTCCCGAAAAAAAGGAACAAACAACTTCCGAAGGGAATCCAAGTCCCCAGAAGGTGACCCAATCCCCAAGGACAAACGGACAAAGTCCAAAAAGGTTTCAATGAAGAAGAGAACCACAAAGGAACAAGACCATAAAGGATAATTCCCAGAGCCTCCTAAAAGCAAAGCAGCCCATGGCGGAAAAGAGGAACTAAACCCTCTAACCTTCCCACCATGTAGGAAGGAATACACTAGGTCCCAAGGGTATCGGAAGCAACAGAAAATATAATTTATGCTTACCTGATAAATTCATTTCTCTTGTGATGTATCGAGTCCACGGATTCATCCATTACTTGTGGGATATTCTCCTTCCAAACAGGAAGTGGCAAAGAGAGCACCTACAGCAGAGCTGCCTATATAGCTCCCCCCTTAACTCCACCCCCAGTCATTCGACCGAAGGCTAGGAAGAAAAAGGAGAAACCATAGGGTGCAGTGGTGACTGAACGTTTCAAAAATAAAAATACAAATGCCTGTCTTAGAAAAAACAGTGCGGGCCGTGGACTCGAAACATCACAAGAGAAATGAATTTATCAGGTAAGCATAAATTATGTTTTCTCTTGTAAGATGTATCGAGTCCACGGATTCATCCATTACTTGTGGGATACCAATACCAAAGCTTTAGGACACGGATGAAGGGAGAGACAAGACAGGGGCCTTTAAACAGAAGGCACCACTGCTTGAAGAACCTTTCTCCCAAAAATAGCCTCAGAAGAAGCAAAAGTATCAAATTTGGAAAATTTGGAAAAAGTATGAAGCGAAGACCAAGTCGCCGCCTTACAAATCTGTTCAAGAGACGCGTCATTTTTAAAAACCCATGTGGAAGCCACAGCTCTAGTAAAATGAGCAGTAATTCTTTCGAATGATGCTTCTCAGCCAAAAAGAAAGAGAGGTAGCCGTAGCCCTTTGACCTTTCCGTTTACCAGAATAAACAACAAACAATGAAGATGTCTGACGGAAATCTTTGGTTGCTTGTAAGTAGAATTTTAAAGCACGAACCTCATCAAGATTGTGCAATAAACGTTCCTCTTTTGATGAAGGATTAGGACACAAAGAAGGAACAACAATCTCTTGATTGACAGAGAACTTCCCAAGCTGTCAATGTTGTCACAGAAGATTTCATAACTTGGTTAACACTTTGCAAATACAGCTCTTGCAGGCACATGAACAGTCAATATAGCGGAGTAAATCTCTCAGTGTGATGTGGAGCACTACACCACCCCAAAGCAAACTAGACCAAGGGCATCCACTATAGCGGAATAGGGTGTAACATATCACTCACCCTTCTGCCGATGTCTTCCGCTGGAGAATAGTCACTCATCCGGTGTGTAAATATGGGAACCAAAAAAGGTGCAGCTCCTATCTTCAGCGTGTGTCCGCCGTTACTGCTGCCGCTCCAAACATTTCTCCCAAACACGCCGGGGTCTGACGTCAGCGTAAAGTAGGGTGTGTGTGTGAATCCTCCAACCGCTATTCGTGATACCGGAAATTCCAGACTTCAGGCTTGCCGATGCAGGCCAATAGAGAACCAAGTACAGGTACTGTCTCTGATAGAGATTGCAGGAGGGATTCCTTGTAATCCCAGGTGAGGCAATAAACAAAGAGAAGGCGCAACCTCTTGCAGATAAAAGTAAAACTTCTTTATTAAGTAACGGGTAAAATTCCAGCAGCTGGAAAACACGAGACAAGGTGCAGGGTCTGACTAGTTTCGGCTTGTGGCCGTAATCGTAAACCTAACACACCAAAAAACAGAATTAGTTTAAAAAGGACTCACTACTCTCTAATTGGTTAATTGACATAAGGGGTTGGAATTCATGTTTACAAATTTAACACTTGAAGTACCATGAATAATCACCTTAAACATATTAGCACATGCTTTTCTACTTAACATAGACATCAAAATTATGTATAAATAGTCATTGGAAAAAGCAATACTGTGCATATAATTTCAAAGGTTTCAACAATATATAAATGAACAACATCCCCCAAACAGAGTTTGTCCCTAAACATATTTCAATAAGTTGCTTACCAAGAAAGGTAGGAATATAATACTATTCCCTTTCTATTGTGCCTAATATTATATGGTAGCAAAAATATATATATATGTAATTAGAACAATACATTCTGTGTGTAAAGGAGTGATTAGAGAAAAATTCCTTTATTATATATATAAATGCATACATATAAATTTTCCCTAACCCTAGGATGTCTAGATATCATGTATAGCTGTAAAACCCTATGTTGTGATTATACATGTAGATGGGTATATAACAAGCTGCCAAATTAGTAGTATATACCCTAAATGAGGAAATGGTAATGCCTGACTATAAGTCACTTTAAGCAAAAGTGTATAGATGTCCTATCACATGTAGTTGTCTCACTTCCAGTAGATATATAGAGTGAGTATGTATGTATAGAGACAACATTAGAAAGAACATATATACATAATGTAACTGGTTCAATAAACAAGAGGCTTATGAGTTTGCACAACATGTTAAAGTTAGCCAATATCAGCATTAGGGGGTATCGGCCGCAGGCGAATAATGAAACATGTAAAGGGCATCAAGTGAGCCAAAAGTGGCAGAGGGTCCCAGAGACAGAAACACAGAAACAAAGAAATATATATTTAGAAACACAATGTTTCTGATCAACTGATGTTTATGATAAGCATGCTACCAGGGATTGATTAGGTCAAATTCAGAGTTATACCCTTCTGGTATCTGTGTCCTCAATTTAAATATCCAAAAGGTCTCTTGTTTAGCTAAGAGCTTATCCTTGTCACCACCCCTAGGGGGTCTTTTTACAGCTTCAATAGCTCTCCATTTAAAAGTGGTGACATTGCAATGATGTGTTTCTATAAAATGTTTGGAAAGTGCTGAACATGTAACTTTGTTCTTGATGTAGCCTAGATGTTCCCTTATTCTGGTGCGTACATCCCTACTCGTTCTACCAATATATTGGTGATGATGTGTGCACTCTATTAGGTATACTACATAAGATGTTGAACATTTTATGAGACCTTTTGTTTAAAATATTTGATGTGTGGTACAGGAATAGAATTCTTTGCCTTCAACCAAATAGTCACAGGCTTTGCATCTTCCATCGCCACATTTATATGTTCCCTGAATGCTTAACCAAGAACTAGGGCGTTTGTTTGTTGGCAATTGTGTTGGAGATAGAATGTTCCCTAGGGTTAGGTTTTTGGAATACACACATTTGAAACCCTTATCTATCACCTCTTTTAATGCCCTGTCTCCATAAAGTATCGGAAAATATTTTTTTAGGATAGCACAAATTTCATAATATTCAGTTGAATATTTTGTGATAAACATAGTTCTATCATCCATGGTCTTTCTTGGTCTGTGTTCCAGGGCCTCCCGCCTCCCAACCTTAGCCACGTTCCTTACCATCTCCGGCCGATAACCCCTTTCGATTAGTCTATTGACCATACCTTTGCTTTCAAAGGATAGTGAAGCTACACTATATATCCTGAGAGTTACTAAATATCTACTTGAACACAATTATTTCATGTTTGAGGGGGTTTACTATCTGCAGAGACAGGGAACAGCCATGGGGGTGAAGTTCGCCCCCTCCTATGCTAACATCTTTATGGGGTGGCTGGAGAGAGTCTTTGTCTATGCGGATAGTAACCCCTTTAAGAAGCATATCTCTCTATATAAACGGTTCATAGATGACCTATTAATAATATGGTCATCGGATAGAGAGAATACATACCATTTCTTACAGTATTTGAATGATTGTGACAATGGAGTTCACTTTACAAGTGAATGGAATAAAGTCTCAATCAATTTTTTGGATGTAACATTGATGGGTAATCCTATGACAGGTGTAATTACCTCCAAATTATATAGGAAACCAATATCAGGCAACACACTTTTACACAACAAGAGTTCCCACCCCAGACATGTCTTCAAAGGAATAACTAAAAAAGGGCAACTATTACGTACTAAACGGATATGTAGCTCTGAAAGTGACTACATTGATGAAAGCAAAGGTATGGTCAATAGACTAATCGAAAGGGGTTATCGGCCGGAGATGGTAAGGAACGTGGCTAAGGAAGTGGCTAAGGTTGGGAGGCAGGAGGCCCTGGAACACAGACCAAGAAAGACCATGGATGATAGAACTATGTTTATCACGAAATATTCAACTGAATATTATGAAATTTGTGCTATCCTAAAAAAATATTTTCCGATACTTTATGGAGACAGGGCATTAAAAGAGGTGATAGATAAGGCTTTCAAATGTGTGTATTCCAAAAACCTAACCCTAGGGAACATTCTATCTCCAACACAATTGCCAATAAACAAACGCCCTAGTTCTTGGTTAAGCATTCAGGGAACATATAAATGTGGTGATGGAAGATGCAAAGCCTGTGACTATTTGGTTGAAGGCAAAGAATTCTATTCCTGTACCACACATCAAATATTTGAAACAAAAGGTCTCATAAAATGTTCAACATCTTATGTAGTATACCTAATAGAGTGCACACAACATCATCACCAATATATTGGTAGAACGAGTAGGGATGTATGCATCAGAATAAGGGAACATCTAGGCTACATCAAGAACAAAGTTACATGTTCAGCACTTTCCAAACATTTTATAGAAACACATCATTGCAATGTCACCACTTTTAAATGGAGAGCTATTGAAGCTGTAAAAAGACCCCCTAGGGGTAGTGACAAGATAAGCTCTTAGCTAAACAAGAGACCTTTTGGATATTTAAATTGAGGACACAGATACCAGAAGGGTATAACTCTGAATTTGACCTAATCAATCACTGGTAGCATGCTTATCATAAACATCAGTTGATCAGAAACATTGTGTTTCTAAATAAATATTTCTTTGTTTCTGTGTTTCTGTCTCTGGGACCCTCTGCCACTTTTGGCTCACTTGATGCCCTTTACATGTTTCATTATTCGCCTGCGGCCGATACCCCCTAATGCTGATATTGGCTAACTTTAACATGTTGTGCAAACTCATAAGCCTCTTGTTTATTGAACCAGTTACATTATGTATATATGTTCTTTCTAATGTTGTCTCTATACATACATACTCACTCTATATATCTACTGGAAGTGAGACAACTACATGTGATAGGACATCTATACACTTTTGCTTAAAGTGACTTATAGTCAGGTATTACCATTTCCTCATTTAGGGTATATACTACTAATTTGGCAGCTTGTTATATACCCATCTACATGTATAATCACAACACAGGGTTTTACAGCTATACATGATATCTAGACATCCTAGGGTTAGGGAAAATTTATATGTATGCATTTATATATATATAATAAAGGAATTTTTCTCTAATCACTCCTTTACACACAGAATGTATTATTCTAATTACATATATATATTTTTGCTACCATATAATATTAGGCACAATAGAAAGGGAATAGTATTATATTCCTACCTTTCTTGGTAAGCAACTTATTGAAATATGTTTAGGGACAAACTCTGTTTGGGGGATGTTGTTCATTTATATATTGTTGAAACCTTTGAAATTATATGCACAGTATTGCTTTTTCCAATGACTATTTATACGTAATTTTGATGTCTATGTTAAGTAGAAAAGCATGTGCTAATATGTTTAAGGTGATTATTCATGGTACTTCAAGTGTTAAATTTGTAAACATGAATTCCAAACCCTTATGTCAATTAACCAATTAGAGAGTAGTGAGTCCTTTTTAAACTAATTCTGTTTTATGGTGTGTTAGGTTTACGATTACGGCCACAAGCCGAAACTAGTCAGACCCTGCACCTTGTCTCATGTTTTCCAGCTGCTGGAATTTTACCTGTTACTTAATAAAGAAGTTTTACTTTTATCTGCAAGAGGTTGCACCTTCTCTTTGTTTATAATCTCTTGATTGATATTCTTAATAGAAACAAAACTTTACAAGATAAAAGCTTAATATCTATGGAATGCATGGATTCAAAAGGAACCCCTTGAAGAACCTTAAGAACTAAATTTAAGCTCCAAGGCGGAGCAACCGATTTAAATACAGGCTTAATTCTGACCAAAGCCTGACTAAATGCTCGAACGTCTGGGACATCTGCCAGACGTTTGTGTAGTAAAATAGACAAAGCAGAGATTTGTCCCTTTAGAAAACTAACTGATAATCCCTTCTCCAAACTCTCTTGGAGAAAAGACAAAACTCTAGGAATCCTAACCTTACTCCAAGAGTAACCTTTGGATTCACACCAATAAAGATATTTGCTCCAAATCTTATGATAGATCTTCCTGGTGATAGGCTTTCTAGTCTGAATCAGGGTATCAATGACTGACTCAGATAAACCACGCTTTGCTAAAATCAAGCGTTCAATTTCCAAGCAGTCAGACGCAGAGAAATTAGATTTGGATGCGAGAACGGACCCCGGATTAGAAGGTCCTGCCTCATTGGCAGAGTCCACGGTGGAACCGAGGACATGTCCACTAGGTCTGCATACCAAGTCCTGCGTGGCCATGCAGGAGCTATCAGGATCACCGAAGCTCTCTTCTGCTTGATTCTGGCAACCAGACGTGGGAGGAGAAGAAACGGTGGGAATACATAAGCCAGATTGAAAAACCAAGGCACTGCTAGAACATCTATCAGCACCGCCTTGGGATCCCGAAACCTGGACCTGTAACAAGGAAGTTTGGCATTCTGACGGGACGCCATCAGATCCAAATCTGGCGTGCCCCATAGCTGAATTAGCTGGGCAAACACCTCCGGATGAAGTTCCTACTCCCCCGGATGAAAAGTCTGACTCCTCAGGAAATCCGCCTCCCAGTTCTCTACTCCTGGTATGTGGATCGCTGATAGATGGCAAGAGTGATCCTCTGCCCATCGAATTATTGTGGTAACTTCCATCATCGCTAGAGAACTCCTTGTTCCTCCCTGATGATTGATATAAGCTACAGTCGTGATGTTGTCCGACTGAAACCTGATGAATTTGGCCGCAGCAAGCTGAGGCCACGCCTGAAGCGTATTGAAAATCGCTCTCAGTTCCAGAATGTTTATCAGAAGAATCGATTCCTCCCGAGACCATAAACCCTGAGCTTTCAAGGAGTTCCAGACTGCACCCCAGCCTAACAGGCTGGCATCTGACGTTACTATGAGCCACTCTGGCCTGTGGAAACACATTCCCTGAGACAGGTGGTCCTGAGACAACCACCAAAGAAGAGAATCTCTGGTCTCCTGGTCCAGATGCAGTTGAGGAGAAAAATCTGCACAATCCCCATTCCACTGTTTGAGCATGCTTAGTTGCAGTGGTCTGAGATGTAGGCGGGCAAAAACAAAATTTATGCTTACCTGATAAATTTATTTCTCTTGTGGTGTATCCAGTCCACGGATTCATCCATTACTTGTGGGATATTCTCCTTCCCAACAGGAAGCTGCAAGAGGATCACCCACAGCAGAGCTGTCTATATAGCTCCTCCCCTAACTGCCACCTCCCAGTCATTCGACCGAAGACAAGCAAGAGAAAGGAGAAACTATAGGGTGCAGTGGTGACTGTAGTTTAAAATTTAAAAAAAACACCTGCCTTAAAATGACAGGGCGGGCCGTGGACTGGATACACCACAAGAGAAAGAAATTTATCAGGTAAGCATAAATTTTGTTTTCTCTTGTAAGGTGTATCCAGTCCACGGATTCATCCATTACTTGTGGGATACCAATACCAAAGCTTTAGGACACGGATGAAGGGAGGGAACAAGACAGGTACCTTAAACGGAAGGCACCACTGCTTGTAAAACCTTTCTCCCAAAAATAGCCTCTGAAGAAGCAAAAGTATCGAATTTGTAGAATTTAGAAAAAGTATGAAGCGAAGACCAAGTCGCCGCCTTACAAATCTGTTCAATAGAAGCCTCATTTTTAAAAGCCCATGTGGAAGCCACCGCTCTAGTGGAATGAGCTGTAATTCTTTCAGGAGGCTGCTGGCCAGCAGTCTCATAAGCTAAGCGGATCATACTTCTTAACCAAAAAGAAAGAGAAGTTGCTGAAGCCTTTTGGCCCCTTCTCTGTCCAGAGTAGACAGCAAACAATGCGATGTTTGACGAAAATCCTTAGTAGCTTGTAAATAAAACTTCAAAGCACGAACCACGTTATGTAATAGACGTTCCTTCTTTGAAGGATTAGGACACAGTGACGGAACAACAATCTCCTGATTGATATTCTTGTTAGATACCACCTTAGGAAGAAACCCAGGTTTGGTACGCAAAACTACCTTATCTGCATGGAAGATCAGATAAGGGGAATCACACTGTAAGGCAGATAACTCTGAAACTCTTCGAGCCGAAGAGATAGCTACCAAAAACAGAACTTTACAAGATAAGAGCCTGATATCTATGGAATGCAGAGGTTCAAACGGAACCCCTTGAAGAACTTTAAAAACTAAATTTAAACTCCATGGCGGAGCAACAGGTTTAAACACAGGCTTGATTCTAACTAAAGCCTGACAAAACGCCTGAACGTCTGGAACATCCGCCAGACGCTTGTGCAAAAGAATAGACAGAGCAGAAATCTGTCCCTTTAAGGAACTAGCTGACAATCCCTTCTCCAATCCTTCTTGGAGAAAAGATAATATCCTGGGAATCCTGACTTTACTCCATGAGTAACCCTTGGATTCACACCAATGAAGATATTTACACCATATCTTATGATAGATTTTCCTGGTGACAGGCTTTCGAGCCTGAATTAAGGTATCAATGACCGACTCGGAGAAACCACGTTTTGATAAAATCAAGCGTTCAATCTCCAAGCAGTCAGACGCAGAGAAATTAGATTTGGATGGTTGAAAGGACCCTGAAGTAGAAGGTCCTGCCTCAGCGGCAGAGTCCATGGTGGAAGGGATGACATGTCCACCAGATCTGCATACCAAGTCCTGCGTGGCCACGCAGGTGCTATCAAAATCACCGAAGCTCTCTCCTGCTTGATCTTGGCAATCAGACGAGGGAGCAGAGGAAACGGTGGAAACACATAAGCCAGGTTGAAGGACCAAGGCGCTGCTAGAGCATTTATCAGCGCTGCCTTTGGATCCCTGGACCTGGATCCGTAACAAGGAAGCTTGGCGTTCTGACGAGACGCCATGAGATCCAGTTCTGGTTTGCCCCAAAGTTGAATCAACTGTGCAAACACCTCCGGATGGAGTTCCCACTCCCCCGGATGAAAAGTCTGTCGACTTAGAAAATCCGCCTCCCAGTTCTCTACTCCTGGGATATGGATAGCTGATAGATGGCAAGAGTAAACCTCTGCCCATAGAATTATTTTTGAAACCTCCAACATTGCTAGGGAACTCCTTGTTCCCCCTTGATGGTTGATGTAGGCTACAGTCGTGATATTGTCCGACTGAAATCTGATGAACCTGACCGCAGCAAGCTGAGGCCAAGCCTGAAGAGCATTGAATATCGCTCTTAGTTCCAGAATGTTTATCGGAAGGAGTGCCTCCTCCTGAGTCCACGAGCCCATAGCCTTCAGGGAGTTCCAAACTGCACCCCAGCCCAGAAGGCTGGCATCTGTCGTTACTATTGTCCAATCTGGCCTGTGGAAGGTCATACCCTTGGACAGTCTCTTGATCCAGATTTAGTAGAGGGGACAAATCTGTGTAATCCCCATTCCACTGACTGAGCATGCAAAGTTGCAGCGGTCTGAGATGTAGGCGGGCAAACGGCACTATGTCCATTGCCGCTACCATTAAGCCGATTACTTCCATACACTGAGCCACTGAAGGGCGAGAAGTAGAATAAAGAACACGGCAGGAATTTAGAAGTTTTGACAACCTGGCCTCTGTCAGGTAAATCTTCATTTCTACAGAATCTATCAGAGTTCCTAGGAAGGAAACTCTTGTGAGAGGGGATAGAGAACTCTTTTCTTCGTTCACTTTCCACCCATGAGACCTCAGGAATGCCAGTACAATGTCCGCATGGGACCTGGCGATTTGAAAATTCGACGCCTGTATCAGAATGTTGTCTAGGTAAGGGGCTACTGCTATACCCCGCGGCCTTAGGACCGCTAGGAGTGACCCTAGAACATTCGTAAAGATTCTTGGTGCCGTAGCTAACCCAAAGGGAAGAGCCACAAACTGGTAATGCCTGTCTAGGAAGGCGAACCTGAGAAACCGATGATGATCTCTGTGTATCGGAATTGTATCAGAATTGGTCTGAAAGTTCCCTCTTTCTTGGGAACTACAAACAGATTTGAATAGAAGCCTTGCCCCTGTTCCTCCTTTGGAACTGGGTGGATCACTCCCATAACTAGGTCTTGAACACAATGTAAGAATGCCTCTCTCTTTATCTGGTCTGCAGATAATTGTGAGAGATGAAATCTCCCTTTTGGGGAAGAAGCTTTGAAGTCCAGAAGATATCCCTGGGACACAATTTCCAACGCCCAGGGATCCTGGACATCTCTTGCCCAAGCCTGGGCGAAGAGAGAAAGTCTGCCCCCTACTAGATCCGTTTCTGGATCGGGGGCTGATCTTTCATGCTGTCTTAGAGGCAGCAGCAGGTTTTTTGGCCTGCTTTCCTTTGTTCCAAGCCTGGTTAGGTCTCCAGACCGGCTTGGACTGGGCAAAATTTCCCTCTTGTTTTGTATTAGAGGAAGTTGAAGCTGCGCCACTCTTTAAATTTAGAAAGGAACGAAAATTAGTCTGTTTGGTCCTTAATTTGTTGGACCTATCTTGAGGAAGGGCGTGACCTTTTCCTCCAGTAATATCAGAAATGATCTCCTTCAGTCCAGGCCCGAATAGGGTCTGCCCCTTGAAGGGAATATTGAGAAGCTTAGACTTTGAAGTAACGTCAGCTGACCAGGATTTAAGCCATAGCGCCCTACGCGCCTGAATAGCAAAACCTGAGTTTTTAGCCGTTAGCTTGGTTAAATGAACAACGGCGTCAGAAACAAATGAATTGGCTAGCTTAAGAGCTTTAAGCTTGTCAAGGATATCATCCAATGGGGTTTCTAACTGTAGAGCCTCTTCTAGAGGCTCAAACCAGAAGGCCGCAGCAGCAGTGACAGGGGCAATGCATGCAAGGGGCTGGAGAATAAATCCTTGTTGAATAAAAATTTTCTTAAGGTAACCCTCTAATTTTTTGTCCATTGGATCTAGAAAAGCACAACTGTCCTCGACAGGGATAGTTGTACGCTTCGTTAGGGTAGAGACTGCTCCCTCCACCTTAGGGACCGTTTGCCACAAGTCCCGTGTAGCGGCATCTATAGGAAACCTCTTTTTAAAAACAGGAGGGGGAGAGAACGGTACACCTGGTCTATCCCATTCCTTAGTAATAATTTCTGAAAACCTCTTAGGTATTGGAAAAACATCAGTGTAAACAGGCACTGCATAGTATTTATCCAATTTACACAATTTCTCTGGGACTACAATGGCGTCACAGTCATCCAGAGTTGCTAAAACCTCCCTGAGCAACATGCGGAGGTGTTCAAGCTTAAATTTAAATGTAGACATATCAGAATCAGGTTGAAGTGTCTTCCCTGAGTCAGAAAAATCACCCACAGATAGAAGCTCTCCTTCTTCGGCTTCTGCACATTGTGAGGGTATATCAGACATAGCTACTAAAGCGTCAGAGAGCTCTGTATTTGTTCTAGCCCCAGTGCTGTCTCGCTTTCCTTGTAACCCTGGCAGTTTGGACAATACTTCTGTAAGAGTATGATTCATAACTGCCGCCATGTCTTGTAAAGTATACGCAATGGGCGCACTAGATGTACTTGGCACCCCTTGAGCGTGAGTTATAGGCTCTGACACGTGGGGAGAGTTAGTTGGCATAACTTCCCCCTTGTCAATTTCCTCTGGTGATAAATCTTTTAAAGCCAGAATATGGTCTTTATAACTTATAGTAAGATCAGTACATTTGGTACACATTCTAAGAGGGGGTTCCACAATGGCTTCTAAACATAATGAACAAGGAGTTTCCTCTATGTCAGACATGTTTAAAAGACTAGTAATGAGACCAGCAAGCTTGGAAAACACTTTAATTAATGTGAAAAAGCAGATTATAAAAAACGGTACTGGGTCTTTAAGGGAAAAAAAACAAACAAAAACTGCAAAACAGTGAAAAAAGCAGTTAACTTTATGACATTTTTACAGTGTGTATAACAGACTAAAATAGCATTGCACCCACTTGCAAATGGATGATTAACCCCATAGGCTCAAAAATGAAGCAAAAAAACGGTAAAACCGTTATAACAGTCACAAGCAAACTGCCACAGCTCTACTGTGGCTCCTACCTTCCCATAAAACGACTTTTGTAGGCACAAAAACCCTTTACAGAGGTCCAATATGTCAGGGGACTCCTTCAGGGAAGCTGGATGTCTCAGAATGTAAAAACAACTGCGCAATTAGAGCGCAAAAATAGGACCCTCCCACCATGCACTCAAAGTGAAAGGGCCATAAATAACTACTCCTAGGAGAAATCTAGTCAGCCATGTGGAAAACTAGGCCCCAAATAAAGATTGATCACCCTCAGTAAAAAAACGTTCTTTATATATATGCAAACGTTTTACATACTAAGCCATAATAGAAAGTAATATGAATATTACCCTTTACTGCAAGCATGATGCCAGTCGTTTATTAAATCACTGCAATCAGGCTTACCTTAAATATATCAGGCACTGTCAGCATTTTCTAGTTTTTATCATCCTCTAGAAAAAAATATACTGAACATACCTCAGGGCAGTTAAATCTGCAGGCCATTCCCCCAGCTGAAGTTTCCCCATACTCTTCAGTTATGTGTGAGAACAGCAGAGGACCTTAGTTACAACCTGCTAAGATCATCAAAAACCTCAGGCAAAACTCTTCTTCTAATTTCTGCCTGAGGTAAAAAACAGTACAACGCCGGTACCGTTTAAAAATAAACTTTTGATTGAAGATAAACTACACTAATTCACCACATCTCTCTTGATACTTCCCTTGTCGAGAGCTGCAAGAGAATGACTGGAGGTGGCAGTTAGGGGAGGAGCTATATAGACAGCTCTGCTGTGGGTGATCCTCTTGCAGCTTCCTGTTGGGAAGGAGAATATCCCACAAGTAATGGATGAATCCGTGGACTGGATACACCTTACAAGAGAAAGACCTTTTATGTTTATTAGAAGGCGGAATGGCAGACAAAGCCTTCTAAATAGAATCAGAAATAAATTATTTTAAATTTACAGGTATATCTTGTGTATTAGATGTTGAGGGAACAGCAACAGGTAATGAACTACTACTGATGGATACATTTTCTGCATGTAAAATTTTATCATGACAACTATTACAAACCACAGCTGGAGGTATAATCTCCACAAGTTTCAACAAATGCACTTAGCTTAGGTAGAACTGTTATCATGCAGCTGGGATCCAACAGTGAATTCTGAGACAGGATCAGATTGAGACATCTTGCAAATGTAAGAGAAAAAAAAACCATATAAAGCAAAATTATCAAATTTCCTTATATGGCAGTTTCAGGAATGGGAAAAAATGCAAACAGCATAGCCCTCTGACATAGAAAAAGGCAAGAGGCAAAAAGGAATGGGGTCTAAAATAATGAAAATATTTGGCGCCAAGTATGACGCACAACAAACAGAAAAATATTTTTTGGTGCCAAAAACGTCCGGAAATGACATCACAGATGACGCAACCTTGTGAAGGACACGGCGTCAACTAAGACACCGGAAATTACGAATTTGTGTCAACGCACGTAACTTGGCGCCAAAAAAATGAATGACGCAATAAACTTTGGCATTTTGCGCCCTTGCAAGCCTAATCCTGCCTGCGAATTTAAAGGACAGTCAATTTTAAAAAGAGACTATACCCCAGGTAAGAAATACATTTTCATAAAAAAGCATTTCCCAGATATGAAACCGACAGTCTGCAAAAAGGAAATATACTGAAAACCTGAATCATGGCAAATATAAGTACAATACATATATTTAGAACTTTATATAAATACATAAAGTGCCAAACCATAGCTGAGAGTGTCTTAAGTAATGAAAACATACTTACCAAAAGACACCCATCCACATATAGCAGATAGCCAAACCAGTACTGAAACAGTTATCAGTAGAGGAAATGAAATATGAGAGTATATCGTCGATCTGAAAAGGGAGGTAGGAGATGAATCTCTACGACTGATAACAGAGAACCTATGAAATAGATCCCTGTGAGGAAAACCATTGCATTCAATAGGTAATACCCCCTTCACATCCCTCTGACATTCACTGTACTCTGAGAGAAATCGGGATAAAAAATGCGGAGAAGCGCATATCAACGTAGAAATCTTAGCACAAACTTACCACCTCCATAGGAGGCAAAGTTTGTAAAACTGAATTGTGGGTGTGGTGAGGGGTGTATTTATAGGCATTTTGAGGTTTGGGAAACTTTGCCCCTCCTGGTAGTATTGTATATCCCATACATCACTAACTCATGGACTCTTGCCAATTACATGAAAGAAACATATTTTATGGCTATAATGTTTAAGCTTAAAGGGACAGTCAAGTCCAATTTTGCTTTGTCCTCTTGGTATTCTTAGTTGAAAGCTAAACCTAGGAGGTTCATATGCTAATTTCTTAGACCTTGAAGGCTGCCTCTCCATTTGACTGTTTCACCACTAGAGGTCGTTAGTTCATGTGTTTTATTAAGATAAGATAGTGCTCGTGCACGTGAATTTACCGAGGAGTGAGCACTGATTGGCTAAAATTCAAGTCTGTCAAAAGAACTGAAAAAAGGGAGCAGTCTGCAGAGGCTTAGATACAAGGTAATCACAGGGGTAAAAAGTGTATTATTATAACTGTGATGGTTATGCAAAACTGTGGAATGGGTAATTAGATTATCTATCTTTTAAAACAACAACATTTCTGGTGTATGACTGTCCCTTTAAGTATAATATTTCATATACAAAAAAAGGCACATTTATTATGACACTTTAAATACAAACCTTAATAAGGTAATCTGCAATATATTCTGGTTTTAGGCAAAGTACTCCTGTCTCTGCAGCCTCTGCCACATTCACTCGAGGATCGTCTGGTTTCTGTTTACTGAAATCTGCAAACAGGTGAGTTGCTTCTTTAAATAGTGAAGAAGAATGACCATTAAAAACCTAGAGAGGAGATGAACAAACATGAGTTTACCACATCATCTTTCTTTAATGTTGAAAGAATAGTCACTCTTACAAGACCAACATAAAATGTGTATATGCCCCATTAAACATTGTTTTTCCCCACAAGAAAACAACCACAAATATTAGCCAAAAAGGAACTTTAACAATATGATACGCTGTACCAGATTATTTTAGATAAATGAGTACTCCTATTATTCAGTTGGAACACAGATCTTTTGTATCAACTCTAGGGGGCGCAAAAAAAACAGATGTACATATAAAAATATTCTGAAGTGCAAAATTCTATAACAAATAAATACTTAGAAAAAAGACTCAATTGAGTCTAATAACAAATAAACCAAAGTGAACAATGGACCAAACGTCCTCTATATCTTAGCTGATAGTATAGTCAGTTCATAGATGGATCCCCAAGACGGTCAGTCCTTAGGAGTTTTATCCTGGTTTCCAATTCGGATAGATGAAGGTTTTCAAATGGACCATACCCAGTGGGATTCAGCACCTTGTCATGAAACTTAATCCGGACCAACTTTAGCTGTGAAAAACAATCACATGACAAGGGCGCCTCCTGGTGTGATATAGTAGATACAAATCAAGGTATAATGAGACAAAATGCATACTCACAAAAAGAGCAGCACCCAATTGTGCTAAGTAAGAAAGACTGGAAGTTTGCAGTGTCCCAGCTCACTGGCCCAGCATGAGTACCGGTATCCCAGGTGTCCTCAATGTGTGAATAAAGCTCAGACTCTCATATATAGTAATCGTGTACAATTTAATATAAAAACATAAAAACAGAGTTCAAAGCATATAACTCTGATATTAAAACACAGAAAGCAATGCAATTCTCAGATCTCTGTCTGTTTCATCAGGCTTCTGTTAACTAAAAGAGTTCTGGCTTAAATACAAAAACAGAACAATCCCCAGACACCTGGGGAACACCCACCTCCTCAGGTGTGTATATGCATAATTAGTCTAATTAGAGCCCATATAGTGCCTGCTCATACATATGAGCCTGGACTACATTTAACAGCAAAATCTACAGTTATAATATATATCTTTATAATGTTACAAAATAAACACAAAAACCTTGATGTAAAAATCATGTATCCATCATTGTTATATTATTACCAACTCCCAATTTTTTTATGTGTGTATATATTAATACAAGTTACCAAGTTCATTGAGTAAATCTTATGATAAATAAAAGGTTATCTTCCTATATCTCATGTTTATATGAAGATATGTGTACATTATTATATACACATATGTAGAGGCATATATATGTTTGACCATTTGTAACGAAGATGTTTGCTTCATATATTGCCAAAATTACCTATTTCGGTTTTCCATATATCCATATATTATGTGTATATGATATGAGGTGTCTATTCATCCTAAAGGTTAACACTTTGTGTCTCGACCAATTACTTGTTGATATTATCCCAGCCTTTGTATTACCTTAAAAAAAGTAATTCTATATTAAGTATGCTTTCAAGTATAAAGTATTTCTTTTCCATGGGGGCGGTATCTTCCGCATGTGTATCTGGTAGTGTAATTTGAGTCATCACATGTGTTATCCTATTTTTTTTATTATTTTTTTTTAATAAATTTTTATTATACACAACATTACATTACATTAGCATACAACATGTGCCCATAGTCTTATACAAACTTAGTGTGTGATCCTATACAGGATATGTTGCCTAATTAACTAATTCATACCATATATATATATATATATATATATATATATATATATATATATATATATATATATATATATATATATATATATATATATATATATATATATATATATATATATGTCCCAGAAAGAAAGAAGAGAGAAAAAAAAAAAAATTATTCCATGTGAGTGGAGCAAACGCTCCCCTCCTCTCTCTCCCCACCCCAGTAGCCCCGCTCCTACACCTATTCTCGGCACTATTCATAAATTCTTCCCAATAGAAACGGATCATCTGGAATATGTGTTCCCTTTTTGATTTTAAATAAGCATATTCTTCGAGTATTAAAAGCTCATTGATTCTATCAGTCACTATTTTTTTCTCAGGGACATATATTTTTTTCCAGTTTCTGGCTAATGTAGATTTTATACCATTTAGTATATACATTATTAATTTAGCTGTTATTCTACATATGCCTTTAATTGGTTTATTTAATAAGGCAGTATATATATCTAATTGGAACTCATTTTTCCCACTTATCTTGTGGATACACCTCGAAATTTCTCCCCAAACATTTTTAACCATGGGGCAGTCCCACCATATGTGTTGCATACTACCTATCATACCACAGTCTCTCCAACATTGGTTGGAAGCGTTCAGATAGATGCTATGTAATCTAACCGGGGTTAAATACCATCTAGTAAGGATTTTATAATTTAGTTCTTGTATATTAGAGGATGAGGAAGAACTAGCTATATTTTTATATATATTTAACCATTCCGATTCTTCTAGTTGAATCCCTGTTTCCATTTCCCATTTTAGTGCATATCCATGTTTTATGCTCTCCTCTGAGGCCGCGAGACGTTTATAACTAAATGAAATAGTACTTTTTAAAGGAGTCTCTTTGAAGCAAATTTTTTCAAAATTAGTTAATTGCCGGATTAATTTTGCTTTTTCTGGATGATGTTCCAGAAAGTTATGCAATTGTAGATATTTAAACCAATTACCATAACTACCTTTAGCTAAATTCATTATTTCCCCTTGTGGCTTAAGTCTACAGTTTTCTAAAAAAACATAATTTATGTAAGAACTTACCTGATAAATTCATTTCTTTCATATTAGCAAGAGTCCATGAGCTAGTGACGTATGGGATATACATTCCTACCAGGAGGGGCAAAGTTTCCCAAACCTCAAAATGCCTATAAATACACCCCTCACCACACCCACAATTCAGTTTAACGAATAGCCAAGAAGTGGGGTGATAAAAAAGTGCGAAAGCATATAAAATAAGGAATTGGAATAATTGTGCTTTATACAAAAATCATAACCACCCCAAAAAAAGGGCGGGCCTCATGGACTCTTGCTAATATGAAAGAAATGAATTTATCAGGTAAGTTCTTACATAAATTATGTTTTCTTTCATGTAATTAGCAAGAGTCCATGAGCTAGTGACGTATGGGATAATGATTACCCAAGATGTGGATCTTTCCACGCAAGAGTCACTAGAGAGGGAGGGATAAAATAAAGACAGCCAATTCCTGCTGAAAATAATCCACACCCAAAATAAAGTTTAATGAAAAACATAAGCAGAAGATTCAAACTGAAACCGCTGCCTGAAGTACTTTTCTACCAAAAACTGCTTCAGAAGAAGAAAATACATCAAAATGGTAGAATTTAGTAAAAGTATGCAAAGAGGACCAAGTTGCTGCTTTGCAAATCTGATCAATTGAAGCTTCATTCCTAAACGCCCAGGAAGTAGAAACTGACCTAGTAGAATGAGCTGTAATCCTTTGAGGCGGAGTTTTACCCGACTCAACATAGGCAAGATGAATTAAAGATTTCAACCAAGATGCCAAAGAAATGGCAGAAGCTTTCTGGCCTTTTCTAGAACCAGAAAAGATAACAAATAAACTAGAAGTCTTTCAGAAAGACTTAGTAGCTTCAACATAATATTTCAAAGCTCTAACAACATCCAAAGAATGCAATGATTTCTCCTTAGAATTCTTAGGATTAGGACATAATGAAGGAACCACAATTTCTCTACTAATGTTGTTAGGATTCACAACTTTAGGTAAAAATTCAAAAGAAGTTCGCAACACTGCCTTATCCTGATGAAAAATCAGAAAAGGAGACTCACAAGAAAGAGCAGATAATTCAGAAACTCTTCTGGCAGAAGAGATTGCCAAAAGGAACAAAACTTTCCAAGAAAGTAATTTAATGTCCAATGAATGCATAGGTTCAAACGGAGGAGCTTGAAGAGCCCCCAGAACCAAATTCAAACTCCAAGGAGGAGAAATTGACTTAATGACAGGTTTTATACGAACCAAAGCTTGTACAAAACAATGAATATCAGGAAGATTAGCAATCTTTCTGTGAAAAAGAACAGAAAGAGCAGAGATTTGTCCTTTCAAAGAACTTGCGGATAAACCTTTATCTAAACCATCCTGAAGAAACTGTAAAATTCTCGGAATTCTAAAAGAATGCCAAGAAAAATGATGAGAAAGACACCAAGAAATATAAGTCTTCCAGACTCTATAATATATCTCTCTGGATACAGATTTACGAGCCTGTAACATAGTATTAATCACAGAGTCAGAGAAACCTCTTTGACCAAGAATCAAGCGTTCAATCTCCATACCTTTAAATTTAAGGATTTGAGATCCTGATGGAAAAAAGGACCTTGCGACAGAAGGTCTGGTTGTAGCGGAAGAGTCCACGGATGGCAAGAGGCCATCCGGACAAGATCCGCATACCAAAACCTGTGAGGCCATGCTGGAGCTACCAGAAGAACAAACGAGCATTCCTTCAGAATCTTGGAGATTACTCTTGGAAGAAGAACTAGAGGCGGAAAGATATAAGCAGGATGATACTTCCAAGGAAGTGATAATGCATCCACTGCTTCCGCCTGAGGATCCCGGGATCTGGACAGATACCTGGGAAGTTTCTTGTTTAGATGAGACGCCATCAGATCTATTTCTGGAAGCTCCCACATTTGAACAATCTGAAGAAAAACCTCTGGGTGAAAAGACCATTCGCCCGGATGCAACGTTTGGCGACTGAGATAATCCGCTTCCCAATTGTCTATACCTGGGATATGAACCGCAGATATTAGACAGGAGCTGGATTCCGCCCAAACCAGAATTCGAGATACTTCTTTCATAGCCAGAGGACTGTGAGTCCCTCCTTGATGATTGATGTATGCCACAGTAGTGACATTGTCTGTCTGAAAACAAATGAACGATTCTCTCTTCAGAAGAGCTCTGAAAATTGCACGGAGTTCCAAAATATTGATCGGTAATCTCACCTCCTGAGATTCCCAAACTCCTTGTGCCGTCAGAGATCCCCACACAGCTCCCCAACCTGTGAGACTTGCATCTGTTGAAATTACAGTCCAGGTCGGAAGCACAAAAGAAGCCCCCTGAATTAAACGATGGTGATCTGTCCACCACGTTAGAGAGTGTCGTACAATCGGTTTTAAAGATATTAATTGAGATATCTTTGTGTAATCCCTGCACCATTGATTCAGCATACAGAGCTGAAGAGGTCGCATGTGAAAACGAGCAAAGGGGATCGCGTCCGATGCAGCAGTCATAAGACCTAGAATTTCCATGCATAAGGCTACCGAAGGGAATGATTGTGACTGAAGGTTTCGACAAGCTGAAATCAATTTTAGACGTCTCTTGTCTGTTAAAGACAGAGTCATGGACACTGAATCTATCTGGAAACCCAGAAAGGTTACCCTTGTCTGAGGAATCAATGAACTTTTTGGTGAATTGATCCTCCAACCATGATCTTGAAGAAACAACACAAGTCGATTTGTATGAGATTCTGCTAAATGTAAAGACTGAGCAAGTACCAAGATATCGTCCAAATAAGGAAATACCACAATACCCTGTTCTCTGATTACAGACAGAAGGGCACCGAGAACCTTTGAAAAAATTCTTGGAGCTGTAGCTAGGCCAAACGGCAGAGCCACAAACTGGTAATGCTTGTCCAGAAAAGAGAATCTCAGGAACTGATAATGATCTGGATGAATCGGAATATGCAGATATGCATCCTGTAAATCTATTGTGGACATAAAATGCCCTTGCTGAACAAAAGGCAAGATAGTCCTTACAGTTACCATTTTGAACGTTGGTATCCTTACATAACGATTCAATATTTTTAGATCCAGAACTGGTCTGAAGGAATTCTCCTTCTTTGGTACAATGAAGAGATTTGAATAAAACCCCATCCCCTGTTCCAGAACTGGAACTGGCATAATTACTCCAGCCAACTCTAGATCTGAAACACAATTCAGAAATGCTTGAGCTTTCACTGGATTTACTGGGACACGGGAAAGAAAAAATCTCTTTGCAGGAGGTCTCATCTTGAAACCAATTCTGTACCCTTCTGAAACAATGTTCTGAATCCAAAGATTGTGAACAGAATTGATCCAAATTTCTTTGAAAAAACGTAACCTGCCCCCTACCAGCTGAGCTGGAATGAGGGCCGCACCTTCATGTGGACTTAGAAGCAGGCTTTGCCTTTCTAGAAGGCTTGGATTTATTCCAGACTGGAGATGGTTTCCAAACTGAAACTGCTCCTGAGGATGAAGGATCAGGCTTTTGTTCTTTGTTGAAACGAAAGGAACGAAAACGATTATTAGCCCTGTTTTTACCCTTAGATTTTTTATCCTGTGGTAAAAAAGTTCCTTTCCCACCAGTAACAGTTGAGATGATGGAATCCAACTGAGAACCAAATAATTTGTTACCCTGGAAAGAAATGGAAAGTAGAGTTGATTTAGAAGCCATATCAGCATTCCAAGTTTTAAGCCATAAAGCTCTTCTAGCTAAAATAGCTAGAGACATAAACCTGACATCAACTCTGATAATATCAAAAATGGCATCACAGATAAAATTATTAGTATGCTGAAGAAGAATAATAATATTATGAGAATCATGATCTGTTACTTGTTGTGCTAAAGTCTCCAACCAAAAAGTTGAAGCTGCAGCAACATCAGCCAAAGATATAGCAGGTCTAAGAAGATTACCTGAACACAGATAAGCTTTTCTTAGAAAGGATTCAATTTTCCTATCTAAAGGATCTTTAAACGAAGTACCATCTGACGTAGGAATAGTAGTACGTTTAGCAAGGGTAGAAATAGCCCCATCGACTTTAGGGATTTTGTCCCAAAATTCTAATCTGTCAGACGGCACAGGATATAATTGCTTAAAACGTTTAGGAGTAAATGAATTACCCAATTATCCCATTCTCTGGAAATTACTTCAGAAATAGCATTAGGAACAGGAAAAAACTTCTGGAATAACCACAGGAGATTTAAATACCTTATCTAAACGTTTAGAATTAGTATCAAGAGGACCAGAATCCTCTATTTCTAAAGCAATTAGTACTTCTTTAAGTAAAGAACGAATAAATTCCATTTGAAATAAATATGAAGATTTATCAGCATCAATCTCTGAGACAGAATCCTCTGAACCAGAAGAGTCATCAGAATCAGAATGATGATGTTCATTTAAAAATTCATCTGTAGAGAGAGAAGTTTTAAAAGATTTTTTATGTTTACTAGAAGGAGAAATAACAGACATAGCCTTCTTGATGGATTCAGAAACAAAATCTCTTATGTTATCAGGAACATTCTGCACCTTAGATGTTGAGGGAACTGCAACAGGCAATGGTACATTACTAAAGGAAATATTATCTGCTTTAACAAGTTTGTCATGACAATTAATACAAACAACAGCCGGAGGAATAGCTACCAAAAGTTTACAGCAGATACACTTAGCTTTGGTAGTTCCAGCACTAGACAGCAATTTTCCTGAAGTATCTTCTGACTCAGATGCAACGTGAGACATCTTGCAATATGTAAGAGAAAAAACAACATATAAAGCAAAATTGATCAAATTCCTTAAATGACAGTTTCAGGAATGGGGAAAAAATGCCAATAAACAAGTTTCTAGAAACCAGAAGCAAAGAAAAAATGAGACTGAAATAATGTGGAGACAAAAGCGACGCCCATATTTTTTGGCGCCAAATAATACGCCCACATTGTTTGGCGCCTAAATGCTTTTTGGCGCCAAAAATGACGCCACATCCGGAACGCCGACATTTTTGGCGCAAAAGGACGTAAAAAAATGACGCAACTTCCGGCGACACGTATGACGCCGGAAACAGAAAAGATTTTTTGCGCCAAGAATGACGCAATAAAATGAAGCATTTTCAGCCCCCGCGAGCCTAACAGCCCACAGGGAAAAAAAGTCAAATTTTTAAGGTAAGAAAAAATGATTGATTCAAATGCATTATCCCAAATATGAAACTGACTGTCTGAAAATAAGGAATGTTGAACATTCTGAGTCAAGGCAAATAAATGTTTGAATACATATATTTAGAACTTTATAAATAAAGTGCCCAACCATAGCTTAGAGTGTCACAGAAAATAAGATTTACTTACCCCAGGACACTCATCTCCATGTTTGTAGAAAGCCAAACCAGTACTGAAACGAAAATCAGCAGAGGTAATGGTATATAAATAAGAGTATATCGTCGATCTGAAAAGGGAGGTAAGAGATGAATCTCTACGACCGATAACAGAGAACCTATAAAATAGACCCCGTGGAAGGAGATCACTGCATTCAAATAGGCAATACTCTCCTCACATCCCTCTGACATTCACTGCACGCTGAGAGGAAAACCGGGCTCCAACTTGCTGCGGAGCGCATATCAACGTAGAATCTAGCACAAACTTACTTCACCACCTCCATAGGAGGCAAAGTTTGTAAAACTGAATTGTGGGTGTGGTGAGGGGTGTATTTATAGGCATTTTGAGGTTTGGGAAACTTTGCCCCTCCTGGTAGGAATGTATATCCCATACGTCACTAGCTCGTGGACTCTTGCTAATTACATGAAAGAAATTGAATTAAAGGTATAGGGTCTTGTTGTATTTGTTGGTTATGATACCTGGGGATATGTCCCCCTTGAAATTCTATATTAGTTGTTATTGGTATTAAAGGGACACAGTACCCAAAAATTTTCTTTCGTGATTCAGATTGAGCATGAAATTTTAAGCAACTTTCTAATTTACTCCTATTATCAAATTTTCTTCATTCTCTTGGTATCTTTATTTGAAATGCAAGAATGTAAGTTTAGATGCCGGCCCATTTTTGGTGAACAACCTGGGTTGTCCTTGCTGATTGGTGGATAAATTCATCCACCAATAAAAAAGTGCTGTCCAGAGTACTGAAACAAAAAAAAAGCTTAGATGCCTTCTTTTTCAAATAATGATAGCAAGAGAACGAAGAAAATTTGATAATAGGAGTAAATTAGAAAGTTGCTTAAAATTGCATGCTCTATCTGAATTACAAAAGAAAAAATTTGGGTACAGTGTCCCTTTAAAGGGGAAGGGGTAGTTGATATATTAGCAGAATCCTTTATTATTTTTACCCAGTTATTAAAGGTATGGTTAATCATTGGAAATTGTTTAATACTTGATGGTTTTTCTTTCTGCTACAGTCCAAATGATTTCTTTCAGTGGTTGTTGGGATACTAAATTATTTTCTAGCAATATCCATGCTTTATTCTTAACATTGATATGCCAGTCTAAAATTCTTTGCAATGTTATTGTCCTGTGATAATTCTTAATGTTTGGTACACCCAAGCCTCCTAAGTTCCTAGCCTTATATAGTATAGATCTATTAATTCTCGGCTTTGTTTGCTTCCAAATAAATGAATTTATAATTTTCTGAAGATTAGTACAATATGTATAAGGAATGTTTATAGGTATTGTCTGGAATATATATAAGATACGTGGGAGGATATTCATTTTTACCGTGTGTATTCGACCTACCCATGATAGGGTCTTTGTTGACCAATTTTTTTAAATCTGATTGAAGGTTTGTTAGTAATTTTGAATAATTCTCAGAGAAGAGTTTGGTATCATTTGGTGTTAAATGAACTCCCAAGTATTTTAATGAGGTTTCTTTCCATATATATACACTATGTGTTTTACATACTTGATAGTCCCTCTCTGATAACGAGATCTTTATCGCCTCCGATTTATTTTTATTGACTAAAAAGTTTGAGTACATCCCATATTCCTGAAGTAGGTGTTCTAGATTTATAACAGACCTCACCGGCTCAGTTAATGTTAGTAACACATCGTCTGCATTTAGGGTTATCTTATATTCTTGGTTTCCTATTCTTATGCCTTTACTATTTTTATCCGCACAGATTTTTGTCGCTAATATTTCCATAGATAACACAAATAACAAGGGTGACAAAGGGCACCCCTGTCTTGTGCCATTAGAAATTTCAATTGATTCAGAAAGTATACCATTAATTTTTATTTTAGCAGAAGGAGACATATAAATGAGAAATGCGTTGTCTGATGTTTCCCCAAAACCACATTTTTCGAGTGTTAATTGCAAAAAAGACCAAACTAGCCGGTCGAATGCCTTTTCAGCATCTAAAGATAATATTACTGATGGTATTTTTCGTAACTTAGCATATTTTATTAAATGCAATGATTTAATGGTATTGTCTCTAGCTTCTCTTCATGGCACAAATCCAACCTGATCACTATTTATAATTTCAACAACTTATTTATTCTATTAGATATTAGTTTGGCGTAAATTTTCACATCGTTATTCAACAGCGAGATCAGTCTGTAGTTTGCAAGTACACTAGGATCTTTATCTGGTTTGGGTAGTACTATTATCCTTGCTTCTAGCATTTCTTTTGAAAAGGCCGATTCCTGGCTAAGGGAATTAAAAAATACCCAAAGTTTAGGAGTTAATAAATCGGAGAAAGTTTTATAATAATTTTAACTAAAACTGTCCGGCCCAGGACTTTTCCCAGTAAAAAGGTTTTGAATTGTCTGCTTTATCTCCTGAAGGGAGAAGGGCTCATCTAGCAGTTTTTTTTGAGTTTCTGATATAAGGGGATTTTTGCCTCCTCGATATAATTTATCTTGTCCTTTAAAAAGCTTTCGGATTTCTTTTGATTATCTAAATTGTATAACTGTTGATAATATCTTTGAAATTCTTTAGCGATATCTTGGCTACCTACCTTATAATTACCCTGTTTGTCTTTTATTTTGGAGATATATGTTTGTAAAGTCCTGTTTTTAATTGCTCTTGCCAGAAGTCTCCCCGCTTTATTACCTCCATTAAAAAATACTTTTTTAAGTGGTAAAGCTCTATGTTGGGCACCCTTAATCATATAGTTGTTTAGTTTTTCTCTGGCCTCTTTAAGGGATTCGGTTAACTGGCTATTATAGGGGTCTTTTATATGTTTATGCTCTATCTTAGAAAGTGAATCTAAAAGATTATTATAATGTTCTCTCAAGTTTTTGTTTATTCTAGATTTATGTTTTATAAACTCACCCCTTATTACAGCCTTATGCGCTTCCCACCATGTACTTATAGAGGTATCTGCGGTGGTGTTTGTGCTAAAATATGTTTCAATGGAGTTTACAATAGATTGTTTTATTCGTATGTCCTTTAAAAGATTATCATCTAGTCTCCATTGATATGATGTTATTGGTTTATCCGGCCATCTCAAATCCATAGATAACATTGAATGGTCCGACCAGGTAATATTGTAGATTTTAGCGCTTTGAACCAATATATAACTATTTTGATCTATTAAGAAATAATCGATACGCGTGTATGATTTTTGAGGAGCTGAATAAAAAGTGAAATCTCTTACGGATGGATGGAGAGTCCTCCAGACATCTAGCAGAGATAAAGATAGTAGGTTAGCGTTGATTGCTTTAATAATGTGTTTCGAAATGTTACTTTTAAATTTAGAACAATCTTCTTTAGGTTCTAATGGGATATTAAAATCACAACCTATAATTAACGTACCTTTTTGTAGGTCTAATATTTGATTATAAATTTTAAAAAAAAATAACTTCTGGCCTCTGTTTGGTGCATAAATATTCACTAAAGTAACTGGTCTGTTGTATAACAACCCTACTAAACAAATAAATCTGCCCTCCTCGACTTTTCCCTCTTGAATAAGTTGGAAGGGTATATCTCTATGTATACATACCCCATTTCTCTTCAGACGATTAGTACTCTGGTATATATTCGGATAAAGTTTATTTGTAAAGTTTGGTATATTATTTCTAGAAAAATGAAATTCTTGAACAAATATGATATCTCCCTTCTCTTTATGAAAGCTATTTAAGGCCAGACTTCTTTTCTGTGGGATATTGAGTCCTTTTGCATTTTGAGATAATAAACGTATTGGCCTTTTAGCCATTAACTGTTATTAAAGAATGCATTGCGCATAAAGGAGTGAGTGGAACTTGAAGTGAGAAGAGAGGAGGGAGAGGAAAAAAAAAAAAAAAAAAAAGGAGAAAGGAGGGACCCCAAAACATATTAACAACATTTATACAACAAAATAGGGGAAATAAATCCGATAAAGATGTAGTTCCTACTATGGCAACTATTTCAAAGAGAAAGATAAAATGTATTATATATATACATTCTATGTCCTGTTATTTAGCACTATGCAAATAAAGAGCTATTTTTACTTGTTAATTTATTATTTATTTTATGCTTCTTTATTAATTCTCCCCCTTCCCCAGTTTTGTACCCTATAGGGCATTTCCTAAAAAAAAAAAAAAAAAAAAAAAAAAAGAGAAAAAATACAGTGTTTGTTGTCCTGAGTGGTCTGCGCTTCGAATTGTGCCTCTGTGCTATAAAAAAAAAATATTTGTCATTCAAAGTGATATAATCTCCAATATTGTGCCTCTGTGCTTTATTAGCAAAAATTGCTAAAAAAAAAACCCATAAAAAAAAGACAATATTTGTCATCTAAAGTGATATAAACTCCAATATTGTGCCTTTGTGCTTTGTTAGCAAAATTGAGAAAAACAAACAAAAAAACCCCCTCCGATTTATCAACCATTGTGATATGTGATAAAAACCAAGAATATACTTCTGTGTCGTGTTAGCAATGTTGCTAACCAAGTGACAATACCATACAAATTCCATATAAAACCCTCTCTACCTCAAAAGATTCACTCTAATGATAATATCATACCTTAATGAAAACCTAAACCCTGTACCAACCCTTATGTTTACCGCTGTCAGATTATACCTTTTATATTTAATGATGTTACCAACACCCTAGGATCATGCGGGTTACAAGTTATACTTCCTGTGAGAAAAGAGAGAAAAAAAAAAAAGGGGGAATAATCGATCTTAAAATTTATGTTCCAGTGACATCCAAAATCCCATCATAGCCTAAAAGCTCCCAGGGGTGGAGGTAGAGGACATTGGCCACCTCCGCAAAATAGCGTAAACTACACGATGGCAAAGACTCAAAGAGAACCATCAACAGTATCTCAAAAGGGCATAACCGCTCCACACGGTAAGGCCCACACCCCTCAGATCAGGGATACGAAGGGACACGGTGGGACACCACTGGTCCCGACATCGGGTGCGGACTGACACGGGCCAGCCCAAGCACTTCCGACATCCAGACCCAAAGGTCCAGAAGAATAGTGGGTTCTTTTGTTTTTATTTTCAAAAACAAATAGCTGAACAAGCAGTAGGTACTGTCATACCAGCCATGCTCAACATGCGACACTAACAAGTAAAAAGTCACACTCAAGGCGGAGCGAACTGCCAACTAAGATGGCAGCATTATACTAAAGCTCCTGAAAAGAACTGAGCGATCTAAACCACAAAAGACACCAAAACAGCACCAGATAATAGTATTTTTTACATATCTGCCCGACTCTGCTGAGATTGACAGGGTATGTTTTTATGCATTAGATCCCAGACGGTGATTGAGTGAAGATTTGGGGCCTACCCTGCTGACAGAGCTGCGCTACTCGAGCCGACATGGTTAGGAGGAGACCAGATTGTCATTCCGTATTGCAGTGGAAAGGAGTCGGAGCCCGAACACAGATCGGAGACTTATACTGGGGACGGAACTGCACCTTGAGAATCGATTGGAGCTGAGGCCTTGCAATCAGGAGACAGGCGGACGCTACTAACCACGCGGCGCTGCTGGGAAAAAAGAAACCTGCTAGTGAGATAAGCGGCATATCCCTAGAGAACTACCACCGCTAAAGAGACCTCCACCGATGGGGCTGACGGAAGATAGCAGCGTAAAACCTGTATTGGACCACATGTGAGTGAATTTAGTAACATACCTGATCAGGCATGCTTAAAACAGGACCAGTTATAACTTGCACTCGGAACAATATAATCCCACAAGCTATAATTAAGAGAACGGCACAAACTAGAACTACACTGAAGCTGCATGATGGTGACATAAATAACCGTTGTGGCACAAATACCATGAGGCTAATACTGACAAAGGACTGAGGCTGACGATACAGATTCTTTTACAGATGCCATATAATTCAGAGGCCTATAACTCCGCAAACTGTCTAGGGTCAGTAGGTCTTTGCAACAACAGCATATGAGTGCACAATGCTCACTCAAGCAATATCTTGGTCAACACCTGTTGACAACGGGTCCCAAAGTTCAGTGGGATGGGTAATGTATGTGCCAACTCCTACCTGCCTCATGTTCACTGCAGCAGCCCTTCCATTTACTGATGAGACATTGCCTCCACAAGACTCGCAAAATATCTTTAAAATAGGAGTGGGTTAATCATTTCCATTATAGACAAAATGCCTGTTTCTTCACACTTTAAGGCATATACACTGGTTCAGTACGTTAATAATTTGCACTTTCTATAAAAATGTACTTTTACTTATCTATGTACTTATATTAAGCCACATGTTTAGCCTGATAGATGAACATCTGTGTTGGCTTTTGCGTTAATTCTACATGAGCATCTATGTATTATTGTTTTGCAGGTGTGCAGTTTTCAAGCCTTTTTAGTTAAAACTTGTCCCTTGTATATGTTGGCTACTTTTAAGTTTATACTGCATGGGTCTATATACCTAGTCTACTAAGGTTCCATAATGGCTGCTAACCTTCTGCCTCGCAAACACTTTATTTATTATTTATATTGAGAGTAAAATTTGAGATACTAAGCCTCAATTTTTTTTTTTTAATATGAGATAGCTTAACATACCGAAGTTGAGGCTATGAGTATCTGGTTCACAGTTTATATAAATTGAGAACCTCTAGGTAAAGTGTGTGCTAGGTACTGCATATGATAGGTACTATGTGTGATAGGTGTCGAGTGTACTAGGTACTGCGTGTGCTATTCCCCTAGAATAGTTCTGGTCTATATATTTCAAATTTGCCAGCTATAACTCATTCAATTAACTATACACTCTATAGTGCACTATGCCCAATTTAACAATTTTTACTTATTTATGCTCTCACTTTACATCCAAAAGTATTAATGCAGTTTGCACTTTAAGATATAAAGCAAAAGTGCCAAGGCTGTTATTTATTATATCACTTGAACCATGCTGCATTTATTTGCTAATTAATCTAAGGTTATACATAGGCCCATTACTTCTACATGTTAGCAGTCTTCGGGGGTTGGCGGGTGGCCCCTGGAGAACTGTGCAGGGACAGCGAAGCAGATAAGACTATCGATACATCAACTCAGTACCTTAGGTTTAAAGCACCTTTTAGGGTTAAATAAATATATACGTAATACTATAAGAGTTCTTTAGCATGGCTAATGTCGGTTCGCTACACTGCTTGTTTGTTCTCTCATGGTGTGGCTCTGACGTGACATTTACATGATTTTGGTGCCAGGTATTGTTTATCCTAGGTACAGTATGCGTTTATGGATTCTGCTTGTGCTAGGTGCTTACTGTGTTAGACACTACCTGTGTTTGTTCGGGATTGTGTTGTGTACTTCTGGCGATGTGGACAGATTGTACCAGGTACTGTTTGAGCTGGGTACTGTTTGTTTTTGGTTCTGTGTGTGTTAGATACTGGGTACTGTTTGTGCTAGGTACTGCGTGCGCTGGGGACTGCTTGTGCTAGGTACAGTGTGGTTTAGGAACAGTGCGTGTTACGTACAGTGTGTGTGTGCTAGGTATAGTATGTGCTAGGTACGGGGTGTGCTAAGTACAGTGCGTGTGCTGGGTACAATGAGTAAATTTGCCTTGGGAATTTTTGTTGCCTACGCTTTAAGTTGGTAATACTTTTGACAACCAGTTTTTTAGGAGTGTTCACCCTAAGATCCTCTAGGGGCCTCCCAATTGGGTGATAGATGCTGTCTGGGCTAGGTACAGTTTGTGCTAGGCGCCGATTGCGCTGGGTGCCGTGTGTGCTGGGTGCCGTTTGCGCTGGGTGCCGTGTGTGCTGGGTGCCGTGTGTGCTGGGTGCCGTGTGTGCTAGGCGCCGTTTGTGCTAGGCACCGTTTGTGCTGCGTGCCGTGTGTGTTGGGTGCCGTGTGTGCTGGGTGCCGTGTGTGCTGGGTGCCATTTGTGCTGGGTGCCATTTGTGCTGGGTGCCATTTGTGCTAGGTACTGTTTGTGCTAGGTACTGTTTGTGCTAGGTACTGGTTTGTGCTAGGCAATATGTGTACTAGGTGCTACTTGTGTTAGGTACTGTTTGCGCTAGGTGCTGTGTGGGCTAGGCGCTGTGTGTGCTAGGAACTGTGTGTACTAGTTCCCAAATGTGCTAGGTGGTGTCTACGCTGGGCACTGTTTGTGTCGGGTACGGTTAGTGTCGGGTACGGTTGGTGTCGGGTACGGTTGGTGTCGGGTACGGTTGGTGCCGGGTACGGTTGGTGCCGGGTACGGTTGGTGCCGGGTACGGTTGGTGCCGGGTACGGTTGGTGCCGGGTACGGTTGGTGCCGGGTACGGTTGGTGCCGGTTACTGTGCGTTCTAGGTACTGTCTGTGCTAGGTATGATGTGCGTTAAGTACAGTGTTTACTAGGTGCAGTCTTGAGCTCTTTTAGTGATCCTCTAATCCATGCATGCTCCTTTCTCATGTTACTAAATATTGTTGTTTTAGATTATTTTAATAGTATGTCGTGAGTTCAATATATTACTATGTGTTGCTGGAATATATTCTCCCCCTGAAGTACAAAAGCTTTTTTTCCCGAGAGCCTCTTTTTGTTTACCTCACATATTCCTCATATTGATTCTTGGAGCACTAAACTTAATTTCTATGTACTAGCTCCCCCCCCCCCCACACATTCTGAGCCCACATCAGGGTTCCATCTAGGTGAACTATTTTCACCACCAACTCCCTCATTTTACCCTTTCCCCGCTTTTGGTCCCCTTTCCCAAAAATATTGTATTACAGAAGTGTGAGTTCCCAATGGTCAGATCTATATTGGTTTCTTTAAAATAGAAAAACGCGACTCAATATGATGCCTTCCATTTATATGACTGGCTTTTATATCCTAGTCTGCCCTTGGGGACATAGGTACCTTGCTTATTGTTTTTTATATGTACTTTATCAATGTTTTGATAATAATTTTAACCGGACCTGCGTGTCCATTCCATTTGCTTGTGTGTATTGGAGCAGGGTACGGTTTTTGAAACTGAATAAAAAACAGAATTTATGCTTACCCGATAAATGACTTTCTCTTGCGGTGTATCCAGTCCACGGATTCATCCTTACTTGTGGGATATTCTCATTCCCCACAGGAAGTGGCAAAGAGAGCACACAGCAGAGCTGTCCATATAGCTCCCCCTCTGGCTCCGCCCCCCAGTCATTCGACCGACGGTTAGGAGAAAAAGGAGAAACCATAGGGTGCAGTGATGACTGTAGTTTAAACAAGAAATTTTAATCTGACTTAATTGCCAGGGCGGGCCGTGGACTGGATACACCGCAAGAGAAAGTAATTTATCAGGTAAGCATAAATTCTGTTTTCTCTTGCAAGGTGTATCCAGTCCACGGCCCGCCCAGGCAATTAAGTCAGGTTAAAATTTCTTGTTTAAACTACAGTCACCACCTCCGAAGAACCAAAAGTATCGAATTTGTAAAATTTGGCAAAAGTATGCAGTGAAGACCAAGTCGCTGCCTTACAAATCTGTTCAACAGAAGCCTCATTCTTGAAGGCCCAAGAGGAAGCCACAGCTCTGGTGGAATGAGCTGTAATTTGTTCAGGAGGCTGCTGCCCAGCAGTCTCATAAGCCAATCGGATGATGCTTTTCATCCAGAAGGAAAGAGAGGTAGCCATCGCTTTTTGACCTCTCCTCTTACCAGAATAGACAACAAAGATGATGTTTGTTTGAAATCCTTAGTTGCTTGTAAATAGAATTTCAAAGCACGAACCACATCAAGATTGTGTAAAAGCCGTTCCTTCTTAGAAGCTGGATTAGGACACAGAGAAGGAACAATGATTTCCTGGTTAAAGTTCTTATTAGAAACAACTTTAGGAAGAAAACCAGGTTTGGTACGTAAAACTACCTTATCTGCATGGAACACCAGATAGGGTGAATTACACTGCAAAGCAGACAATTCTGAAACTCTTCGAGCAGAAGATATAGCTACCAAAAACAAAACTTTCCAAGATAATAACTTAATATCTATGGAATGTAAAGGTTCAAACGGAACCCCTTGAAGAACTGAAAGAACTAAATTTAGACTCCATGGAGGAGCCACCGGTTTATAAACAGGCTTGATTCTGTCTAACGCCTGTGTAAACGCTTGAACATCTGGTACTTCTGCCAGACGCTTGTGTAAAAGGATAGACAGAGCGGATATCTGCCCCTTTAAGGAACTAGCTGATAAACCTTTCTCCAATCCTTCTTGGAGAAAGGACAATATCCTTGGAATCCTAATCTTACTCCACGAGTAACCCTTGGAGTCACACCAACAAAGATATTTCCGCCATATCTTATGGTAAATTTTCCTGGTGACAGGTTTTCTAGCTTGGATCAGAGTATCTATGACTGATTCCGAGAACCCATGCTTGGATAGAATTAAGCGTTCAATCTCCAAGCAGTCAGCTGCAGAGAAACTAGGTTTGGATGCTTGAATGGACCCTGTATTAGAAGATCCTGCCTCATTGGCAGTGTCCATGGTGGGACAGATGACATGTCCACTAGGTCTGCATACCAAGTCCTGCGTGGCCACGCAGGCGCTATCAGAATTATAGAGGCCTTCTCCTGTTTGATTCCGGCCACTAGCCGAGGGAGAAGGGGAAACGGTGGAAAGACATAGGCCAGATTGAAGGACCAAGGCGCTACTAGAGCATCTATCAATGCCGCCTTGGGGTCCCTGGACCTGGCACCGTAAAGAGGAAGTTTGGTGTTCTGACGGGACGCCATCAGATCCAACACTGGAATGCCCCATAGCTGAGTCAGCTGAGCAAATACCTCCGGGTGGAGTTCCCACTCCCCCGGGTGAAAAGTCTGACGACTTAGGAAATCCGCTTCCCAGTTGTCTACTCCTGGGATGTGAATTGCAGATAGATGGCAAGAGTGATCCTCCGCCCACCTGATTATCTTGGTTACTTCCTTCATCGCTAAGGAACTCTTTGTTCCTCCCTGATGATTTATGTATGCTACACTCGTGATGTTGTTCGACTGAAATCTTATGAACTTGGCCGTCGCTAGCTGAGGCCATGCCTGGAGCATGTTGAATATCGCTTCCCGAGACCATAGGCCCTAAGCTTTCAGGGAGCCCCAGACCGCACCCCAGCCTAACAGGCTGGCGTCGGTCTTTACAATGATCCACTCCGGTCTGCGGAAGCACATTCCCTGTGACAGGTGATCCTGAGACAACCACCAGAGAAGAGAATCTCTGGTTTTCTGGTCCAGTTGGATTTGAGGAGACAAATCTGCATAATCTCCATTCCACTGTTTGAGCATGCACAATTGCAGTGGCCTGAGATGAATTCGAGCAAAAGGGACTACGTCCATTGCTGCTACCATTAATCCGATTACCTCCATGCACTGAGCTACAGAAGGCCGAGGAATGGAATGAAGAACTCAGCAAGTACTTAGAAGCTTTAACCTTCTGACCTCCGTCAGAAATATTTTCATTTCTACCGAGTCTATTAATGTTCCCAGGAAGGGAACCCTTGTGAGCGGGGACAGAGAACTTTTTTTCGGTGTTCACCTTCCACCCGTGAGACCTTAGAAAGGCCAGAACAATATCCGTATGAGTCTTGGCTCTGGGAAAAGACGACGCCTGTATTAAGATGTCGTCCAGATAGGGTGCTACTGCAATGCCCCGCGGTCTCAGTACCACTAGAAGGGACCCTAGCACCTTTGTGAAAATTCTGGGAGCGGTGGCCAACCCGAAGGGAAGGGCCACGAACTGGTAATGCTTGTCCAGAAAAGCGAACCTTAGGAACTGATGGTGATCTTTGTGGATAGGAATATGAAGGTATGCATCCTTTAGATACACAGTAGTTATATATTGACCTTCCTGGATCATCGGTAAGATTGTCCGAATGGTTTCCATCTTAAAAGATGGAACTCTGAGGAATTTGTTTAGAATTTTTAGATCCAGGATTGGTCTGAAAGTTCCTTCCTTTTTGGGAACCACAAACAGGTTTGAGTAAAAACCCAGTCCTTGTTCTATAATTGGAACTGGATATATCACTCCCATCTTGAGTAGATCTTCTACACAGCGTAAGAACGCCTCTTTCTTTGTCTGGTCTGTAGACAGACGAGAAATGTGGAACCTTCCCCTTGGAGGAGAGTCCTTGAATTCTAGAAGATCGGGAACACCTCTTGCCCAAGCCTGAGCAAAGAGAGAGAGTCTGCCCCCTACCAGATCCGGTCCCGGATCGGGGGCTACCCCTTCATGCTGTCTTAGTAGCAGCTGCAGGCTTCTTGGCCTGTTTACCCTTGTTCCAGCACTGCAAAGGCTTCCAGGTTGCCTTGGGCTGTGAAGAGTTACCCTCTTGTTTTGCGGTAGCAGAGGCTGAAGCAGGACCGCTCCTAAAGTTGCGAAAGGAACGAAAATTAGCCTTGTTTTTAGCCTTAAAAGGCCTATCTTGCGGGAGGGCATGGCCCTTTCCCCCAGTGATATTCGAAATAATCTCTTTCAACTCGGGCCCGAAAAGGGTCTTTCCTTTGAAAGGAATATTCAGTAATTTTGTTTTAGACGACACGTCGGCCGACCATGATTTAAGCCAAAGCACTCTGCGCGCCATGATGGCAAAACCAGAATTTTTCGCCGCTAACTTAGCTAATTGTAAAGCGGCATCTGTGATAAAGGAATTAGCCAGCTTTAGAGCCTTAATTCTATCCATAATTTCGTCATATGAGGTCTCCGTCTGGAGCGACTCCTCCAGCGCCTCAAACCAGAAAGCCGCTGCAGTAGTTACAGGAATAATGCAGGCAATAGGTTGGAGAAGGAAACCTTGTTGAACAAATATTTTCTTTAGTAAACCACCTAATTTTTTATCCATAGGATCTTTAAAGGCACAACTGTCTTCAATTGGTATGGTTGTGCGCTTGGCTAGTGTTGAAACTGCCCCCTCTACCTTAGGGACCGTCTGCCACGCGTCCCGCCTGGGATCAGTTATGGGGAACATTTTCTTAAAGATAGGTGGGGGAACAAAAGGTACACCTGGTCTTTCCCACTCCCTAGCAACAATATCCGCCACGCTCTTAGGGATCGGAAACGCATCAGTGTATACAGGGACTTCTAGATATTTGTCCATTTTACACAATTTCTCTGGGATCACCATAGGGTCACAATCATCCAGAGTTGATAAGACCTCCCTCAGCAGTACGCGGAGGTGTTCCAATTTAAATGCTAGTGAATCTGATTCTGCCCGCTGAGAAACTTTTCCTGAATCAGAAATTTCTCCCTCAGACATAACATCCCTCGCCCCTACTTCAGAGTGTTGTGAGGGTACATCAGATAAGCCTCCCAAAGCTTCCGACTGCTCCTCATCTGTTCTCAAAACAGAGCTATCGCGCTTTTTAGGGAAAACTGGCAGTTTGGATAGAAAGGCCGCAAGGGAATTATCCATGACTGGTGCTAATGCACTAGAGGTACTAGGTATCGCTTGAGCGGGCGTAACTGGTGATGACACATGGGGAGAGGACGGCGGACTATCCTCATTACCTTCAGTCAAAGAATCATCTAGGGCTATATTTTTAAGTGACACAATATGATCTTTAAAGTGTATAGACACATTAGTGCACTTGGGACACATTTTGAGTGGGGGTTCCACCATGGCTTCTGAACACATAGAACAAGGCTTTTCCTAAGTGTCAGACATGTTTAACAGATTGGTATTATACACAAGCAGGCTTGGAAAAACACTTTATGTAATAAAAAATACAATTTGCAATAAATGGTACTGTGCCTTTAAGATAATAAAAGCGCACACAATTCTACAAAATGGTGAAAAATTAACCAAATCTCTTGAAATTAGTATTTGCCTAATGCTTCGATATGATTGCACAGCAAGTTTCAGCCTGATTAACCCTTTAATGCCCAAACCGGAGCCGCCTAAAGCAAACAACCGGTTAATAAACTACAGCACCTTGCCGCAGCAGCCTGCTGTGGCCCTACCTTCCCTTAAGGATTGAATTTGAGAAATCAAGCCTCCTGAAGTCCTCAAGCAGTCTCTGGACCCATGTGAAGCAGCATGCAGGGAAATCTTGTCAGAATAAGCTGCGCAACTGGTGCGCGAAATTAGGCCCCTCCCACTCCACTCCAGAGCTGTGGGGCCTTCAGAACACAATTTAGGTGACTAAAAATAATGCCATGTGGAATAAAACCCCAATAAACACATCAAAAGTGCTTAAAAGTGTCAATAAAGAGTATTTTTCTAAACAAAATAATCGATTGCCCTGTTAAAGTGATAACCAGTCTATTGAGCCCACTTAAAAAAGCCTCTAGTTCTATACTAAGTTTCAGAACATGGCTTACCCTTCCCACATGGGGAATCTTGTCAGTCTTCTAGCATTATCTTGTCTTGACTAGAAAAAAGATGACTGAAACATACCTCAAAGCAGTTAAGCCTGCAAACTGTTCCCCCCAACTGAAGTTTTCTGGTACTCCTCAGTCCTGTGTGGGAACAGCAATGGATTTTAGTTACAACATGCTAAAATCATTTTCCTCTCAGCAGAATTCTTCATCATATTTCTAGAGAGTAAATAGCACAAACCGGTACTATTTAAAAATAACAAACTTTCGATTGAAGATATAAAAACTACAAATCTAACACCACATTCACTTTACCCTCCCGTGGAGATGCTACTTGGTAGAGCGGCAAAGAGAATGACTGGGGGGCGGAGCCAGAGGGGGAGCTATATGGACAGCTCTGCTGTGTGCTCTCTTTGCACTTCCTGTGGGGAATGAGAATATCCCACAAGTAAGGATGAATCCGTGGACTGCATACACCTTGCAAGAGAAATTTATATTAAAAAAAAAAAAAAAAAAAAAACAACACTCAAAACTCCGAAAAAAATCCGGGAACAACTTCCGTAGAAGAACTTGAATCAAGCAATCCCAGAATCCCCATAGGGAAACAGAAAGAAAAGTAATCTGAACCGGATAAAGAAAAAAAAAAAAAAAAAGGGTACCCGCAGGCATCGGCCCAGAAGGAACTATCCGCTAGATTTAGAGTTTTGCGGCCAAAGGGGTGCGTTAGCTACGCGTGTTTTTTTCTCCCGCACCTTTTAAACAACGCTGGTATTTAGAGTTCTCTGAAGGGCTGCGTTAGGCTCCAAAAAGGGAGCGTAGAGCATAATTTACCACCACTTCAACTCTAAATACCAGCGTTGCTTACGGACGCGGCCAGCTTCAAAAACGTGCTTGTGCACGATATCCCCATAGGAAACAATGGGGCAGTTTGAGCTGAAAAAAACCCTAACACCTGCAAAAAAGCAGCGTTCAGCTCCTAACGCAGCCCCATTGTTTCCTATGGGGAAACACTTCCTAAGTCTGCACCTAACACCCTAACATGTACCCCGAGTCTAAACACCACTAACCTTACACTTATTAACCCCTAATCTGCCGCCACCCGCTATCGCTGACCCCTGCATTTTATTATTAACCCCTAATCTGCCGACCGCACACCGCCGCAACCTACATTATCCCTATGTACCCCTAATCTGCTGCCCCTAACATCGCCGACACCTACATAATATTTATTAACCCCTAATCTGCCCCCCCCCAACGTCGCCGCTACCTAACTACACTTATTAACCCCTAATATGCCAACCGGACCTCGCCGCCACTATAATAAATGTATTAACCCCTAAACCGCCTAAAAAACCCTATAATAAATAGTATTAACCCCTAATCTGCCCTCCCTAACATCGCCACCACCTAACTTCAAGTATTAACCCCTAATCTGCCGACCGGACCTCGCCGCTACTCTAATAAATGTATTAACCCCTAAAGCTAAGTCTAACACTGATATGTAAAAAGAATATAGTCCAGCACCGGCTGTAACCCGAAAGCAGAGGGTACTCCTTTAGAGTGACTGCCACACTCCCCAATAATAGTGTACAAAGAAGAAAAAAAACATAATTTATGCTTACCTGATAAATTCCTTTCTCCTGTAGTGTAGTCAGTCCACGGGTCATCCATTACTTATGGGATTATATCTCCTCCCTAACAGGAAGTGCAAGAGGATCACCCAAGCAGAGCTGCTATATAGCTCCTCCCCTCGACGTCATACCCAGTCATTCGACCGAAACCAAACGAGAAAGGAGAAACTATAGGGTGCAGTGGTGACTGGAGTTTAATTTAAAATTTAGGCCTGCCGTAAAAACAGGGCGGGCCGTGGACTGACTACACTACAGGAGAAAGGAATTTATCAGGTAAGCATAAATTATGTTTTCTCCTGTTAAGTGTAGTCAGTCCACGGGTCATCCATTACTTATGGGATACCAATACCAAAGCTAAAACTACACGGATGACGGGAGGGACAGGCAGGACCTTTACACGGAAGGAACCACTGCCTGAAGAACCTTTCTCCCCAAAACAGCCTCCGAAGAAGCAAAAGTGTCAAATTTGTAAAATTTTGAAAAGGTGTGAAGTGAAGACCAAGTTGCAGCCTTGCAAATCTGTTCAACAGAGGCCTCATTTTTAAAGGCCCAAGTGGAAGCCACAGCTCTGGTAGAATGAGCTGTAATTCTTTCAGGAGGCTGCTGTCCAGCAGTCTCATAGGCTAAACGTATTATGCTACGAAGCCAGAAGGAGAGAGAGGTAGCCGAAGCCTTTTGACCTCTCCTCTGTCCAGAATAAACGACAAACAGGGAAGAAGTTTGTCGAAAATCTTTAGTTGCCTGCAAATAAAATTTCAGGGCACGGACGACGTCCAGATTGTGCAGAAGTCGTTCCTTCTTTGAAGAAGGGTTAGGGCACAATGATGGAACAACAATCTCTTGATTGATATTCCTGTTAGTGACTACCTTAGGTAAGAACCCAGGTTTAGTACGCAGAACTACCTTGTCTGAATGAAAAATCAGATAAGGAGAATCACAATGTAAGGCCGATAACTCAGAGACTCTTCGAGCCGAGGAAATAGCCATTAAAAACAGAACTTTCCAAGATAACAGCTTGATATCAATGGAATGAAGGGGTTCAAACGGAACACCCTGTAAAACGTTAAGAACTAAGTTTAAGCTCCATGGCGGAGCAACAGTTTTAAACACAGGCTTAATCCTGGCCAAAGCCTGACAAAAAGCCTGAACGTCTGGAACTTCTGACAGACGTTTGTGTAAAAGGATGGACAGAGCTGAGATCTGTCCCTTTAATGAACTAGCAGATAAACCCTTTTCTAAACCTTCTTGTAGAAAAGACAATATCCTAGGAATCCTAACCTTACTCCATGAGTAACTCTTGGATTCGCACCAATGCAAGTATTTACGCCATATTTTATGGTAAATTTTCCTGGTAACAGGTTTCCTAGCCTGTATTAAGGTATCAATCACTGACTCTGAGAATCCACGCTTTGATAGAATCAAGCGTTCAATCTCCATGCAGTCAGCCTCAGAGAAATTAGATTTGGATGTTTGAAAGGACCCTGAACCAGAAGGTCCTGTCTCAGAGGCAGAGACCATGGTGGACAGGACGACATGTCCACTAGATCTGCATACCAGGTCCTGCGTGGCCACGCAGGCGCTATTAGAATCACCGATGCTCTCTCCTGTTTGATCCTGGCAATCAGTCGAGGAAGCATCGGGAAGGGTGGAAACACATAAGCCATTTTGAAGACCCAAGGTGCTGTCAGAGCATCTATCAGAACCGCTCCCGGGTCCCTGGACCTGGATCCGTAACAAGGAAGCTTGGCGTTCTGGCGAGACGCCATGAGATCCAGATCTGGTTTGCCCCAACGCCGAAGCAGTTGGGCAAATACCTCCGGGTGAAGTTCCCACTCCCCCGGATGAAAAGTCTGGCGACTTAGGAAATCCGCCTCCCAGTTCTCCACGCCTGGGATGTGGATCGCTGACAGGTGGCAAGAGTGAGACTCTGCCCAGCGAATTATCTTTGAGACTTCCATCATCGCTAGGGAACTCCTTGTCCCTTCCTGATGGTTGATGTAAGCCACAGTCGTGATGTTGTCCGACTGAAACCTGATGAACCTCATAGTTGCTAACTGAGGCCAAGCCAGAAGGGCATTGAGAACTGCTCTTAATTCCAGAATGTTTATTGGAAGGAGACTCTCCTCTTGAGTCCATGATCCCTGAGCCTTCAGGGAATTCCAGACAGCGCCCCAACCTAGCAGGCTGGCGTCTGTTGTTACAATCGTCCAATCTGGCCTGTTGAAGGGCATCCCCCTGGACAGATGTGGCCGAGAAAGCCACCATAGAAGAGAATCTCTGGTCTCTTGATCCAGATTCAGCATAGGGGACAAATCTGAGTAATCCCCATTCCACTGACTTAGCATGCACAATTGTAGTGGTCTGAGATGCAGGCGTGCAAAAGGTACTATGTCCATTGCCGCTACCATTAAGCCGATTACCTCCATGCATTGAGCCACTGACGGGTGTTGAATGGAATGAAGGACACGGCAAGCATTTAGAAGTTTTGTTAACCTGTCTTCTGTCAGGTAAATTTTCATTTCTACAGAATCTATAAGAGTCCCCAAGAAGGGAACTCTTGTGAGTGGCAATAGAGAACTCTTTTCTACGTTCACCTTCCACCCATGCGACCTTAGAAATGCCAGAACCAACTCTGTATGAGACTTGGCAGTCTGGAAACTTGACGCTTGTATCAGAACGTCGTCTAGGTACGGAGCTACCAAAATTCCTCGCGGTCTTAGTACCGCCAGAAGAGAGCCCAGAACCTTTGTAAAGATTCTTGGAGCCGTAGCTAACCCGAAGGGAAGAGCTACAAACTGGTAATGCCTGTTTAGGAAGGCAAACCTTAGGTACCGATAATGATCCTTGTGAATCGGTATGTGAAGGTAGGCATCCTTTAAATCCACAGTGGTCATGTACTGACCCTTTTGGATCATAGGTAAGATTGTCCGAATAGTTTCCATTTTGAACGATGGAACTCTTAGGAATTTGTTTAGGATTTTTAAGTCCAAGATTGGTCTGAAGGTTCCCTCTTTTTTGGGAACCACAAACAGATTTGAGTAAAACCCTTGTCAATGTTCCGACCGCGGAACAGGGTGGATCACTCCCATTAGTAAAAGGTCTTGTACACAGCGTAGAAACGCCTCTTTCTTTATCTGGTTTGCTGACAACCTTGAAAGATGAAATCTCCCTTTTGGAGGAGAAGCTTTGAAGTCCAGAAGATATCCCTGAGATATGATCTCTAACGCCCAGGGATCCTGGACATCTCTTGCCCAAGCCTGGGCGAAGAGAGAAAGTCTGCCCCCCACTAGATCCGTTTCCGGATCAGGGGGCCCTCACTTCATGCTGTCTTAGGGGCAGCAGCAGGCTTTCTGGCCTGCTTGCCCTTGTTCCAGGACTGGTTAGGTTTCCAGCCCTGTCTGTAGCGAGCAACAGTTCCTTCCTGTTTTGGAGCGGAGGAAGTTGATGCTGCTCCTGCCTTGAAGTTACGAAAGGCACGAAAATTAGACTGTCTAGCCCTTGGTTTGGCTCTGTCTTGAGGCAGGGCATGGCCCTTACCTCCAGTAATGTCAGCGATAATTTCTTTCAAACCGGGCCCGAATAATGTCTGCCCTTTGAAAGGTATGTTAAGCAATTTAGATTTAGAAGTCACATCGGCTGACCAGGATTTAAGCCACAGCGCTCTGCACGCTTGAATGGCGAATCCGGAGTTCTTAGCCGTAAGTTTAGTTAAGTGTACTACGGCATCAGAAATAAATGAATTAGCTAGCTTAAGGACTCTAAGCTTGTCTGTAATCTCATCCAATGTAGCTGAGCTAATGGTCTCTTCCAGAGACTCAAACCAGAATGCCGCCGCAGCCGTGACAGGCGCAATGCATGCAAGGGGTTGTAATATAAAACCTTGTTGAACAAACATTTTCTTAAGGTAACCCTCTAACTTTTTATCCATTGGATCTGAAAAAGCACAGCTATCCTCCACCGGGATAGTGGTGCGCTTAGCCAGAGTAGAAACTGCTCCCTCCACCTTAGGGACCGTCTGCCATAAGTCCCGTGTGGTGGCGTCTATTGGAAACATTTTTCTAAATATAGGAGGGGGTGAAAAAGGCACACCGGGTCTATCCCACTCCTTGTTAACAATTTCTGTAAGCCTTTTAGGTATAGGAAAAACGTCAGTACACGTCGGTATCGCAAAATATTTATCCAGCCTACATATTTTCTCTGGAATTGCAACCGTGTTACAATCATTCAGAGCCGCTAATACCTCCCCTAGCAATACACGGAGGTTCTCAAGCTTAAATTTAAAATTTGAAATGTCTGAGTCCAGTTTACTTGGATCAGATCCGTCACCCACAGAATGAAGCTCTCCGTCCTCATGTTCTGCAAATTGTGACGCAGTATCAGACATGGCTCTATTATTATCAGCGCACTCTGTTCTCACCCCAGAGTGGTCGCGTTTACCCCTAAATTCTGGCAATTTAGATAATACTTCAGTCATAACATTAGCCATGTCTTGCAAAGTGATTTGTATGGGCCGCCCTGATGTACTTGGCGCCACAATATCACGCACCTCCTGAGCGGGAGACGAAGGTACTGACACGTGAGGAGAGTTAGTCGGCATAACTTCCCCCTCGTTGTCTGGTGAAATTTTCTTTACATGTACAGATTGGCTTTTATTTAAAGTAGCATCAATGCAATTAGTACACAAATTTCTATTGGGCTCCACATTGGCCTTTGAACATATTGCACAAAGAGATTCCTCTGTGTCAGACATGTTTAAACAAACTAGCAATGAAACTAGCAAGCTTGGAAAATACTTTTCAAATAAATTTACAAGCAATATAAAAAACGTTACTGTGCCTTTAAGAAGCACAAAGAAACTGTCACAGTTGAAATAACAATGAACCAAATTAGTTATAGCAATCAAATTTTCACAGGAAATGCATTAAGTTAGCAAAGGATTGCACCCACCAGCAAATGGTTGATTAACCCCTTAGTACCCAAAAACGGATAACAAATCAATATAAACGTTTTTATCACAGTCAAAAGCACAGTCTCACAGGTCTGCTGTGAGTGATTACCTCCCTAATAAACTAGTTTTGGAGACCCCTGGGCTCTGTAGAGACGTCCTGGATCATGGAGGAAGAAATAGGAAGACTGTGACTGAATTTTTACTGCGCAATAAAGTGCCAAAATAGGCCCCTCCCACTCATATTACAACAGTGGGGAAGCTCAGTAAACTGATTTTATTCATAAATAAACGACAGCCATGTGGAAAAATAATGCCCAAAAAGTTTTATCACCAAGTACCTCAGAAAAAAACGATTAACATGCCAGTAAACGTTTTAAAAATAAAATTATGAAATGTTATTAATAAGCCTGCTGCTAGTCGCTTTCACTGCAGTAGGGGCTCAAATATAAGTTAAATGTATACAGTATTTTCTTAGTGAAGTTCCATTCCCCAGAAATACCTCAGTGTAAACATACATACATATCAGCCTGATACCAGTCGCTACTACTGCATTTAAGGCTGCACTTACATTACATCGGTATTAGCAGTATTTTCTCAGTCAATTCCATTCCTTAGAAAATAATATACTGCAACATACCTCCTTGCAGGTGAACCCTGCCCGCTGTCCCCTGTTCTGAAGTTACCTCACTCCTCAGAATGGCCGAGAACAGCAAATGGATCTTAGTTACGACCGCTAAGATCATACACAAACTCAGGTAGATTCTTCTTCTAATGCTGCCTGAGAAAAAACAACACACTCCGGTGCTGTTTAAAATAACAAACTTTTGATTGAAGAAATAAAAACTAGTTTTAATAACCACAGTCCTCTCACACGTCCTATCTATTAGTTAGGTGCAAGAGAATGACTGGGTATGACGTAGAGGGGAGGAGCTATATAGCAGCTCTGCTTGGGTGATCCTCTTGCACTTCCTGTTAGGGAAGAGATATAATCCCATAAGTAATGGATGACCCGTGGACTGACTACACTTAACAGGAGAAAGGGGTAACTCCTCTTGATAAGAATCCAAATTTATTGAACAGGATCAGACAACAGAAACACAACGTTTCGGGGTCAATAACCCTTAGTCATGTGATAAGAAACACACATACCACACCTGTTTAAATATGCTAGGCCATGTAATTTACTCATTTTGTTAACTCTTACAACTACTTGTAGTGAAACTGGCCCACAAGTGTATTACTATACTGACCTCTATTGGTCAAGGGTGGAATGACGTGCAAACTAAAAACAAAATATGTGAAAGCCTCAAAGAAATATTTACATATTCACATCATCATCTATGGTGGTATTGCATACAGAAACCTAGCACCATGGACAATTTATTTAGCACATATCATATTGTATTTCATTCTGCAACTGCTGGAAAACAAAAGATGAAATAATTTAAGCTGAATACCAACCCTATGTCATCATACTTCTAAGCATTTATCATATGGCTATAAAACCCCTTTAATAGCCCCTCTCTAAAGGGGAAAAAATATGTATGCATGGGACAGAGAGTGATAACTCATTGACCCAGACCAAATTTATAGATGAATATAGGTAAAGCAAGCAGAGCATCAATAGAAGACAGACCAGTCAATTTCTCGGTTCATCCCCTTCGGTTCAAGGGTATCCAACTTGAAAATCCAGTAGGATTCACTTTGTTTCAATAACAAAGTCCTGTTGCCACCCCGTCTGGGGGTCTTGATATGATCGATAACCTGGAAGCGAAGTTGGCTCACATGGTGCCCTGCTTGCAAAAAATGGTAAGCTACTGGGGCAGTGATTACCTTACACCTAATGTTGCTCTTATGTTCCGTGATGCGGTCCCCTACTCGTCTAGTTGACTCGCCCACAGGGACAATTTATTAGGTAGATAACAAAGCTGGTATTACAGGTATAATAATCTCTGAATTTTAATTTATATCCAGTTTGAGGATGTACAAAATGTGGGCTTTTGATGATAGATCCACAGTTTACACAACCCAAACAGAGGAAGCAACCCAAGTTCTTCTTGGTAATATATCCCTGTTGAGGTGATCTGCCAGGGCCCACATCAGCCTTGATGAGTGAGTTTTTCAAACTCCTATTACGCTTATATGCTGGCATAGGGTACTGGCAGAATTCCTCAACATTGGGTATACAGTTCTGTAAGATGGCCCAGTGTTTACGAATGATTCGGGTAATTTGATGACTTTGTCTACAATAGCTAGAGACAAAAACCAACCTCTTTTCCCTATCATGAGGGGGTTTAACTTTAAACAATGTGTCTATCAATTGCAGCCACTGTCTGTATGGTGTCCTGTACCAATTTCATTGGATAGCCTCTTTGAATTAATTTCTCCCCCATCTCTGACAATCTAGTCAGAGATCTATCAGGGTCATCAACAATCCTTTTGACCCTTAGCATTTGGCTGCATGGAAGAGATTTCACTAAGGGTAACGGATGTGCACTATCATAGTGAAGAAGGCTATTTCTATCAGTGGCCTTTCTGAACAGGTCAGTTTTAAAACCCATACCATGTTTAGAAAATCAATACTAGATTCACTCCACACCAGCTTGAATTGTATATTATTGGTGGAATAATTTAAGTCCGCTACAAAGGATTCCAGGGCCCCAACGTCGCCCAGCCAAACCCCAAAGATATCGTTGATGTAGCGCCACCAAGTGGCGCCACACCGACGATACTCCGGGTGTTCAAAAATAAATCTCTCTTCAAAAAGGTTCATAAAAATGTTGGCATAATTAGGGGCGACGTTGGAGCCCATGTCTGTACCCTGCAGTTGCATGTAAAATTGGTCCTCAAAAAGGAAATAATTATTGTACAAAATGATTTCCAACAATTGCAGGATGAAAGAAATTTCAAGGGTAGAGTATAGACCACTAGAATGTAAAGCACTACTTACAGACCCGATAGCACCAGCGTGTGAAATAGATGTGTAAAGACTGGTGACATTGAGGCTGAAGAGTATCAACTTATCAGTGGGCAATTCCAAGTTATGAATTTTAACCAGAAAATCATTAGTGTCTTTAATGAACGTACATGACTGCTCCACCATAGGTCTCAAAATTTTGTCCAAATAAATGGCTATATTGGAAAAAATTGAATTGGTGCCTGCCACAATGGGGCGACCCGGTGGAGCAGTCATGGAATTATGGATGTTAGGGAGGACATACATCACTGGAGTAACCGGATCTTTTACCTGCAAAAATTGACTAGTTTTTTTGTCAATGATATTCAACTTCAGTGCAGTATCAATAGTGACCTGTATCTTTTGTTTCAATTTAAAAACTGGATTATATGGAATTGGACTGTATAATGATTGAGCACTAAGTTGATGGTAAATTTCTTGTTTGTAGTCAGACTTATTAAGAACAACGGTAGCCCCGCCCTTATCTGCCGGCTTCAAGATAATATTGTTGTTCTTCCTAAGACTGACCAAAGCTTGATAGTCAACTTTAGAGAAATTACCCTTCTGTGCATACCCCTTCAATTTCTGTTTATGCATGTGTTGCTGCAGTTTGCTAAGATCAGATAAAACCAATTTCTCAACCGTTTCAATGCCATGGTGTGTGTGTTGTGGATAAAACACACTTATTTCTCAAGCCTAAATCACTGATTTTCAGTGAGTGATTAAAGACAGGGTTAACAATATTATTAACTTTAGCCACCTCTTCTGGAGTGGCAGTGCCACTTTTACCATTGGATATAGATGTAATATTTAATTTACTTTCCACCAATCCAGAGTAGACCCCATGAGGTTTAGTATGCCAATACTTTAACCTAATGTTCCTAAAAAAACGGAAAACATCCTTATAGGTCTCAAAAACATTACAGTCACTGGAGGGGCAGAAAGATAAACCCCTTTGTAGCACTGCTGCTTTACTAGTGTCCAAGGTGTAATTTGAACAGTTAATAACTATGTCTTGCGAGACCTCGTAGCTCTTACCGCTTGTGTCTTCATACCCTGCTTCACCTTGCTTGTTTGAGCACCGCTTGTGCTTGCGGCCACCTCGCTTCCTGGAATGCCTTCGCTGTCGCTCAGGGTAAAATCCGATGAGTCAGAGCCGCTGTTACTCGCTCCCCCGGCTGGTTCTGCTGAAGTCTGCGTGAACCGGAAGTGATGCGTCGCGTCTTGCCTTGGGGGTCATAGATCCACCGGTACACTCGATTGGATGAGTAATCCTGCTCATCACGCTGGAATTTTAACCGCGTGCACTGCTTGCTTTACCTATATTCATCTATAAATTTGGTCTGGGTCAATGAGTTATCACTCTCTGTCCCATGCATACATATTTTTTCCCCTTTAGAGAGGGGCTATTAAAGGGGTTTTATAGCCATATGATAATTGCTTAGAAGTATGATGACATAGGGTTGGTATTCACCTTAAATTATTTCATCTTTTGTTTTCCAGCAGTTGCAGAATGAAATACAATATGATATGTGCTAAATAAATTGTCCATGGTGCTAGGTGTCTGTATGTAATACCACCATAGATGATGTGAATATGTAAATATTTCTTTGAGGCTTTTAGTTTTAGTTTGCACGTCATTCCACCCTTGACCAATAGAGGTCAGTATAGTAATACACTTGTGGGCCAGTTTCACTACAAGTAGTTGTAAGAGTTAACAAAATGAGTAAATTACATGGCCTAGCATATTTAAACAGGTGTGGTATGTGTGTTTGTTATCACATGACTAAGGGGTATTGACCCCGAAACGTGTTTCTGTTGTCTGATCCTGTTCAATAAATTTGGATTCTTATAAAGAAGAGTTACCCCTTTTTTTCTTCTTTGTACACTATTATTGGGGAGTGTCGCAGTCACTCTAAAGGAGTACCCTCTGCTTTGGGGTTACAGCCGGTGCTGGACTATATTCTTGTTACATATCATTGTTCTTTCTGCCTTGTCCGTGCACTGAAATACCCTGCCATGTCTACTAAAGAGGATATTACAGGCTCTCAGACTTTTGCATATTCTGATTTGGAAGCCTCTAGGATAACAACCCTGGTACGTGGGTCACGGAATTATCTACATACAGCACCTGCTGATGCAGCAGGGGTACAACATGAAAAACTTTCAAAGCGCCTGTTAGCATATGATCTCCATGCCATGACACTCGCTGAATATTCAGAGTGAAGTGCATCCCACGGGGGTTGCGCATGAACACACGTCCTACTTTACTAAAGGACAACTCTGAGTATTGCCGCAAATTTGAACTTATACTTAATAAATGTTCATTCGATATCATCGTCCTCACAGTGGAGTACTTACAGTTGGAGATAGAGGAGATAAAAGGCAACATCTCTAAACTTGAGGATGAGTTGAAGCAGACGATCCCAGCTGACAGCTTTGATAAATTGATGTCAGATAGCCGGAGTCTACTTGCAGAGATGAGGAAAAGCATTGAGGAACGGAAGCAGTTAAAATTCCAGCGTGATGAGCAGGATTACTCATCCAATCGAGTGTACCGGTGGATCTATGACCCCAAGGCAAGACGCGACGCATCACTTCCGGTTCATGCAGATGTCAGCAGAACCAGCCAGGGGAGCGAGTAAAAGCGGCTCTGACTCGTCGGATTTTACCCTGAGCGATAGCGAAGGCATTCCAGGAAGCGTGGTGGCCGCAAGCACAAGCGGTGCTCAAACAAGCAAGGTGAAGCAGGGTATGAAGACACAAGCGGTAAGAGCTACGAGGTCTCGCAAGACAGTTATTAACTGTTCAAATTACACCTTGGACACTAGTGAAGCAGCAGTGCTACAAAGGGGTTTATCTTTCTGCCCCTCCAGTGACTGTAATGTTTTTGAGACCTATAAGGATGTTTTCCGTTTTTTTAGGAACATCAGGTTACAGTATTGGCATACTAAACCTCAGGGGGTCTACTCTGGATTGGGGGAAAGTAAATCAAATGTTACCTCTATATCCAATGGTAAAAGTGGCACTGCCACTCCGGAAGAGGTGGCTAAAGTTAATAATATTGTTAACCCTGTCTTTAATCACTCACTGAAAATCAGTGATTTAGGCTTGAGAAATAAAAGTGTGTTTTATCCACAACACACACACCATGGCATTGAAACGTTTGAGAAATTGGTTTTATCTCATATTAGCAAACTGCAGCAACACATGCATAAACAGAAATTGAAGGGGTATGCACAGAAGGGTAATTTCTCTAAAGTTGACTATCAAGCTTTGATCAGTCTTAGGAAGAACAACAATATTATCTTGAAGCCGGCAGATAAGGGCGGGGCTACCGTTGTTCTTAATAAGTCTGACTACAAACAAGAAATTTACCGTCAACTTAGTGCTCAATCAGTATACAGTCCAATTCCATATAATCCAGTTTTTAAATTGAAACAAGAGATACAGGTGACTATTGATACTGCACTGAAGTTGAATATCATTGACAAAAAAACTAGTCAATTTTTGCAGGTAAAAGATCCGGTTACTCCAGTGATGTATGTCCTCCCTAAGATCCATAAGTCCATGACTGCTCCACCAGGTCGCCCCATTGTGGCAGGCACCAATTCAATTTTTTCCAATATAGCCATTTATTTGGACAAAATTTTGAGACCTATGGTGGAGCAGTCATGTACGTTCATTAAAGATACTAATGATTTTCTGGTTAAAATTCATAACTTGGAATTGCCCACTGATAAGTTGATACTCGTCAGCCTCGATGTCACCAGTCTTTACACATCTATTTCACACACTGGTGGCATCGGGTCTGTAAGTAGTGCTTTACATTCTAGTGGTCTATACTCTACCCTTGAAATTTCTTTCATCCTGCAATTGTTGGAAATCATTTTGTACAATAATTATTTCCTTTTTGAGGACCAATTTTACATGCAACTGCAGGGTACAGCCATGGGCTCCAACGTCGCCCCTAATTATGGCAACATTTTTATGAACCTTTTTGAAGAGAGATTTATTTTTGAACACCCGGAGTATCGTCGGTGTGGCGCCACTTGGTGGCGCTACATCGACGATATCTTTGGGGTTTGGCTGGGCGACGTTGGGGCCCTGGAATCCTTTGTAGCGGACTTAAATCATTCCACTAATAATATACAGTTCAAGCTAGTGTTGAGTGAATCTAGTATTGATTTTCTAGATGTCACTGTGACTAAACATGGTATAGGTTTTAAAACTGACCTGTTCAGAAAGGCCACTGATAGAAATAGCCTTCTTCACTATGATAGTGCACATCCGTTACCCTTAGTGAAATCTCTTCCACGCAGCCAAATGCTAAGGGTCAAAAGGATTTTTGATGACCCTGATAGATCTCTGACTAGATTGTCAGAGATGGGGGAGAAATTTATTCAAAGAGGCTATCCAATGAAATTGGTACAGGACACCATACAGACAGTGGCTGCAATTGATAGAGACACATTGTTTAAAGTTAAACCCCCTCATGATAGGGAAAAGAGGTTGGTTTTTGTCTCTAGCTATTGTAGACAAAGTCATCAAATTACCCGAATCATTCGTAAACACTGGGCCATCTTACAGAACTGTATACCCAATGTTGAGGAATTCTGCCAGTACCCTATGCCAGCATATAAGCGTAATAGGAGTTTGAAAGAGTCACTCATCAAGGCTGATGTGGGCCCTGGCAGATCTCCTCAACAGGGATATATTACCAAGAAGAACTTGGGTTGCTTCCCCTGTTTGGGTTGTGTAAACTGTGGATCTATCATCAAAAGCCCACGTTTTGTACATCCTCAAACTGGATATAAATTAAAATTCAGAGATTATTATACCTATAATACCAGCTTTGTTATCTACCTAATAAAGTTTCCCTGTGGGCGGGCTTACGTGGGCGAGTCAACTAGACGAGTAGGGGACCGCATCACGGAACATAAGAGCAACATTAGGTGTAAGGTAATCACTGCCCCAGTAGCTTATCATTTTTTGCAAGCAGGGCACCATGTGAGCCAACTTCGCTTCCAGGTTATCGATCATATCAAGACCCCCAGACGGGGTGGCAACAGGACTTTGTTATTGAAACAATGTGAATCCTACTGGATTTTCAAGTTGGATACCCTTGAACCGAAGGGGATGAACCGAGAAATTGACTGTCTGTCTTCTATTGATGCTCTGCTTGCTTTACCTATATTCATCTATAAATTTGGTCTGGGTCAATGAGTTATCACTCTCTGTCCCATGCATACATATTTTTTCCCCTTTAGAGAGGGGCTATTAAAGGGGTTTTATAGCCATATGATAATTGCTTAGAAGTATGATGACATAGGGTTGGTATTCACCTTAAATTATTTCATCTTTTGTTTTCCAGCAGTTGCAGAATGAAATACAATATATGTGCTAAATAAATTGTCCATGGTGCTAGGTGTCTGTATGTAATACCACCATAGATGATGATGTGAATATGTAAATATTTCTTTGAGGCTTTCACATATTTTGTTTTTAGTTTGCACGTCATTCCACCCTTGACCAATAGAGGTCAGTATAGTAATACACTTGTGGGCCAGTTTCACTACAAGTAGTTGTAAGAGTTAACAAAATGAGTAAATTACATGGCCTAGCATATTTAAACAGGTGTGGTATGTGTGTTTGTTATCACATGACTAAGGGGTATTGACCCCGAAACGTTGTGTTTCTGTTGTCTGATCCTGTTCAATAAATTTGGATTCTTATCAAGAGGAGTTACCCCTTTTTTTCTTCTTTGTATGCTAAGTCTAACACTAACACCCCCCTAAATTAAATATAATTTAAATCTAACGAAATAAAATAAATCTTATTAAATAAATTAATCCTATTTAAAGCTAAATACTTACCTGTAAAATAAATCCTAATATAGCTACAATATAACGAATAATTATATTGTAGATATTTTAGGATTTATGTTTATTTTATAGGCAACTTTGTATTTATTTTAACTAGGTACAATAGCTATTAAATAGTTATATTTAATAGCTACCTAGTTAAAATAACTACATAATTACCTGTAAAATAAATCCTAACCTAAGTTACAATTAAACCTAACACTACACTAAAACAAAACAACTAAATTACAAAAAATAAAAAAAGATTACAAGAATTTTAAACTAATTACACCTACTCTAAGCCCCCCAAAATAAAAAAATGCCCTACCCTATTCTAAAATAAAAAGTTAACAGCTCTTTTACCTTACCAGCCCTTAAAAGGGCCTTTTGCGGGGCATGCCCCAAAGTAAACAGCTCTTTTGCATTTAAAAAAAAACATATACCCCCCCCAACATTACAACCCACCACCCACATACCCCTAATCTAACCCAACCCCCCCATTAAAAAAAACCTAACACTAAGCCCCTGAAGATCTCCCTACCTTATCTTCACCACGCCGGGTATCACCGATCCGTCCAGAAGAGGGTCCAAAGTCTTCATCCTATCCGGCAAGAAGAGGACATCCGGACCGGTAAACATGTTCATCCATCCGGCACGGAGCGGGACCATCTTGAAGCAGCCGACGCGGATCCATCCTCTTCTTCCGGTGACTCCCGACGAATGAAAGTTCCTTTAAGTGACGTCATCCAAGATGGCGTCCCTCGAATTACGATTGGCTGATAGGATTCTATCAGCCAATCGGAATTAAGGTAGGAAAAATCTGATTGGCTGATTGAATCAGCCAATCATATTTAAGTTCAATCCATTGGCTGATCCAATTAGGATTTATATTTATTTTACAGGTAATTTTGTAATTATTTTAACTAGGTAGCTATTAAATAGTTATTAACTATTTAATAGCTATTGTACCTAGTTAAAATAAATACAAAGTTGCCTGTAAAATAAATATAAATCCTAAAATAGCTATAATATAATTATTCGTTATATTGTAGCTATATTAGGGTTTATTTTACAGGTAAGTATTTAGCTTTAAATATGATTAATTTATTTAATAAGATTTATTTTATTTCGTTAGATTTAAATTATATTTAACTTAGGGGGGTGTTAGTGTTAGACTTAGCTTTAGGGGTTAATACATTTATTAGAGTAGCGGCGAGGTCCGGTCGGCAGATTAGGGGTTAATACTTGAAGTTAGGTGGCGGCGGCGATGTTAGGGAGGGCAGATTAGGGGTTAATACTATTTATTATAGGGTTTTTGAGGCGGGAGTGAGGCGGTTTAGGGGTTAATGCATTTATTATAGTGGCGGCAAGGTCCGGTCGGCAGATTAGGGGTTAATAAGTGTAGTTAGGTAGCGGCGACGTTGGGGGGGGCAGATTAGGGGTTAATAAATATTATGTAGGTGTCGGCGATGTTAGGGGCAGCATCTTAGGGGTACATAGGGATAATGTAGGTTGCGGCGTTGTGTGGTCGGCAGATTAGGCAGCGATGTGGGGGGACCTCGGTTTAGGGGCACATAGGTAGTTTATGGGTGTTAGTGTACTTTAGAGCACAGTAGTTAAGAGCTTTATGAACCGGCATTAGCCCAGAAAGCTCTTAATTCCTGACTTTTTTTCTGCGGCTGGAGTCTTGTCGGAGTTCTAACGCTCACTTCAGCCAAGACTCTAAATACCAGCGTTAGAAAGATCCCATTGAAAAGATAGGATACGCAATTGACGTAAGGGGATCTGCGGTATGGAAAAGTCGCGGCTGGAAAGTGAGCGTTAGACCCTTTCCTGACTGACTCTAAATACCAGCGGGCGGTAAAAAGCAGCGTTAGGACCCCTTAACGCTGGTTTGGACGGCTAACGCAGAACTCTAAATCTAGGTGTATGTTTCCGCAGGACCTGCCAAACGGAAACCGTAACCTCCAGAAAAAAGACTGGGAAAGCTCACAGTAGACCAACCGGGGAGAGACACATCCCCACTAGCCTATCTCGAAGAACCTTGTGGGAACCGAGACAGACCAAAAAGGAAATGATCCCCCAATAAATCAAAAGTTCGACTTAATAGGACATGCAGTTGCACAATCCTATAACAAAATGAACAGCAACGGGGAATATTATAGTGCCATTCACGGTCTGAACGGCCGGTATAGGCAGACAGGCACATAACAGCAAGGAAACTTCAGGGTCCTGCAATCGAACGAGCGCCATTAAAATATTAAAACGCAAATGCCCTGCCAACTCCGGGGGAAACAATCCACCCTGCGCGGAGGGATCAGTAACATCAGGGACCTCAAAAGTAAAAACAGAATTTATGCTTACCTGATAAATTACTTTCTCCAACGGTGTGTCCGGTCCACGGCGTCATCCTTACTTGTGGGATATCTCTTCCCCAACAGGAAATGGCAAAGAGTCCCAGCAAAGCTGGGCATATAGTCCCTCCTAGGCTCCGCCCACCCCAGTCATTCGACCGACGGACAGGAGGAAGTATATATAGGAGAAACCATATGGTACCGTGGTGACTGTAGTTAGAGAAAATAATTCATCAGACCTGATTAAAAAACCAGGGCGGGCCGTGGACCGGACACACCGTTGGAGAAAGTAATTTATCAGGTAAGCATAAATTTTGTTTTCTCCAACATTGGTGTGTCCGGTCCACGGCGTCATCCAATAAACGATGTTTTCTCCAACATTGGTGTGTCCGGTCCACGGCGTCAACCAATACCAAAGCTTTAGGACACGGATGAAGGGAGGGAGCAAATCAGGTTACCTAAACGGAAGGCACCACAGCTTGCAAAACCTTTCTCCCAAAAATAGCCTCCGAAGAAGCAAAAGTATCAAATTTGTAAAATTTGGCAAAAGTGTGCAGTGAAGACCAAGTCGCTGCCTTACATATCTGGTCAACAGAAGCCTTGTTCTTGAAGGCCCATGTGGAAGCCACAGCCCTAGTGGAGTGAGCTGTGATTCTTTCAGGAGGCTGCCGTCCGGCAGTCTCATAAGCCAATCGGATGATGCTTTTAAGCCAAAAGGAAAGAGAGGTAGAAGTCGCTTTTTGAACTCTCCTTTTACCAGAATAAACAACAAACAAGGAAGATGTTTGTCTGAAATCTTTTGTAGCCTCTAAACAGAATTTTAGAGCACGGACTACGTCCAAATTGTGTAACAAACGTTCCTTCTTTGAAACTGGATTCGGACATAAAGAAGGTACAACTATCTCCTGGTTAATATTTTTGTTAGAAACAACCTTAGGAAGAAAACCAGGCTTAGTACGCAAAACCACCTTATCTGCATGGAACACCAGATAGGGCGGAGAACACTGCATAGCAGATAACTCTGAAACTCTTCTAGCAGAAGAAATTGCAACCAAAAACAAAACTTTCCAAGATAGTAACTTAATATCTATGGAATGTAAAGGTTCAAACGGAACCCCTTGAAGAACTGAAAGAACTAGATTTAGACTCCAGGGAGGAGTCAAAGGTCTGTAAACAGGCTTGATCCTAACCAGAGCCTGAACAAATGCTTGAACATCTGGCACAGCTGCCAGTCTTTTGTGTAGTAAGACAGATAAAGCAGAGATCTGTCCCTTTAGAGAACTTGCAGATAATCCTTTCTCCAAACCTTCTTGTAGAAAGGAGAGAATCTTAGGAATTTTTATCTTATTCCATGGGAATCCTTTGGATTCACACCAACAGATATATCTTTTCCATATCTTATGGTAAATCTTTCTAGTTACCGGTTTTCTGGCCTGAACCAGAGTATCTATCACAGAATCTGAAAACCCACGCTTCGATAGAATCAAGCGTTCAATCTCCAAGCCGTCAGCTGGAGGGAGACCAGATTTGGATGTTCGAATGGACCCTGAACAAGAAGGTCCTGTCTCAAAGGTAGCTTCCATGGTGGAACCGATGACATATTCACCAGGTCTGCATACCAAGTCCTGCGTGGCCACGCAGGAGCTATCAAGATCACAGAGGCCCTCTCCTGATTGATCCTGGCTACCAGCCTGGGAATGAGAGGAAACGGTGGAAATACATAAGCTAGGTTGAAGGTCCAAGGTGCTACTAGTGCATCTACTAGAGTCGCCTTGGGATCCCTGGATCTGGACCCGTAGCAAGGAACCTTGAAGTTCTGACGAGACGCCATCAGATCCATGTCTGGAATGCCCCATAATTGAGTTATTTGGGCAAAGATCTCCGGATGGAGTTCCCACTCCCCCGGATGGAATGTCTGACGACTCAGAAAATCCGCCTCCCAGTTTTCCACACCTGGGATGTGGATCACAGACAGGTGGCAGGAGTGATCCTCCGCCCATTGAATTATTTTGGTCACTTCTTTCATCGCCAGGGAACTCCTTGTTCCCCCCTGATGATTGATATACGCGACGGTCGTCATGTTGTCTGATTGGAACCTTATGAATATGGCCTTTGCTAGTTGAGGCCAAGCCCTGAGAGCATTGAATATCGCTCTCAGTTCCAGAATGTTTATCGGGAGAAGAGACTCTTCCCGAGACCATAGACCCTGAGCTTTCAGGGATTCCCAGACCGCGCCCCAGCCCACTAGACTGGCGTCGGTCGTGACAATGACCCACTCTGGTCTGCGGAAGCTAATTCCCTGGGACAGATGGTCCAGGGTCAGCCACCAACGGAGTGAATCTCTGGTCTTCTGATCTACTTGAATCATTGGAGACAAGTCTGTATAGTCCCCATTCCACTGTTTGAGCATGCACAGTTGTAATGGTCTTAGATGAATTCGTGCAAAAGGAACTATGTCCATTGCTGCAACCATCAACCCTACTACTTCCATGCACTGTGCTATGGAAGGACGAGGAACAGAATGAAGAACTTGACAAGTGCTTAGAAGTTTTGACTTTCTGACCTCTGTCAGAAAAATCCTCATTTCTAAGGAATCTATTATTGTTCCCAAGAAGGGAACTCTTGTTGACGGAGACAGAGAACTTTTTTCTATGTTCACCTTCCATCCGTGTGATCTGAGAAAGGCCAGAACGATGTCTGTATGAGCCTTTGCTTTTGACAGGGACGACGCTTGTATTAGAATGTCGTCCAAGTAAGGTACTACTGCAATGCCCCTCGGTCTTAGAACCGCTAGAAGGGACCCTAGTACCTTTGTGAAAATCCTTGGAGCAGTGGCTAACCCGAATGGGAGGGCCACAAACTGGTAATGCTTGTCCAGAAAAGCGAACCTTAGGAACTGATGATGTTCTTTGTGGATAGGAATATGTAGGTACGCATCCTTTAGATCCACGGTAGTCATAAATTGACTTTCCTGGATAGTGGGTAGAATCGTTCAAATGGTTTCCATCTTGAACGATGGTACCCTGAGAAATTTGTTTAGGATCTTCAAATCCAAAATTGGTCTGAAAGTTCCCTCTTTTTTGGGAACTACGAACAGATTGGAATAAAATCCCATTCCTTGTTCCTTTATTGGAACTGGGTGTATCACTCCCATCTTTAACAGGTCTTCTACACAATGTAAGAACGCCTGTCTCTTTATTTGGTTTGAGGATAAGTGAGACATGTGGAACCTTCCCCTTGGGGGTAGTTCCCTGAATTCCAGGAGATAACCCTGAGAAACTATTTCTAGCGCCCAGGGATCCTGAACATCTCTTGTCCAAGCCTGAGCAAAGAGAGAGAGTCTGCCCCCCACTAGATCCGGTCCCGGATCGGGGGCTACTCCTTCATGCTGTTTTGTTAGCAGCGGCAGGCTTCTTGGCCTGCTTACCATTGTTCCAGCCTTGCATCGGTTTCCAGGCTGGTTTGGGTTGTGAGGCATTACCCTCTTGCTTAGAGGATGCAGAATTAGAGGCCGGTCCGTTCCTGAAATTGCGAAAGGAACGAAAATTAGACTTATTTTTGGCCTTGAAAGGCCTATCTTGTGGAAGGGCGTGGCCCTTTCCCCCAGTGATGTCTGAAATAATCTCTTTCAATTCTGGTCCAAATAGAGTTTTACCTTTGAAAGGGATGTTAAGCAATTTTGTCTTGGATGACACATCCGCTGACCAAGACTTTAGCCAAAGCGCTCTGCGCGCCACGATAGCAAACCCTCAATTTTTCGCCGCTAATCTAGCTAATTGCAAAGCAGCATCTAAAATAAAAGAGTTAGCCAACTTAAGTGCGTGAACTCTGTCCATAACCTCCTCATATGGAGTCTCTCTACTAAGCGAGTTCTAATTTAAATGTCACAACATCAGGTTCAGCTTGTTGAGAAATTTTTCCTGAATCTGAAATTTCCCCATCTGACAAAACCTCCCTCATGGCCCCTTCAGATTGGTGTGAGGGTATGACAGAACAATTATCATCAGCGCCCTCCTGCTCTTCAGTGTTTAAAACAGAGCAATCGCGCTTTCTCTGATAAGTAGGCATTTTGGATAAAATATTTGCTATGGAGTTATCCATTACAGCCGTTAATTGTTGCATGGTAATAAGCATTGGCGCACTAGATGTACTAGGGGCCTCCTGTGTGGGCAAAACTGGTGTAGACACAGTAGGAGATGATGTAGTATCATGTTTACTCCCCTCATCTGAGGAATCATCTTGGGCAATTTCATTATCTGTGGCAGTACTGTCCTTACTTTGTTTGGACGCTATGGCACAATTATCACATAAATTTAAATGGGGAGACACATTGGCTTTCATACATCTAACATAGTGCCTGCCGTTTAATAAACGTTCCCCAAGTTTATAAATGCGAATTGTCAGCATAAATATGATTAAAATGCCCAAATAAAGCAATCGATTTAGCCCATAAAAATGTCTACCAGTTTTTTAGCCCATATTAAGCCCTTTATTCTGTTTGTTTGACTAAGAAAATGGCTTACCGGTCCCCATGAGGGGAATGACAGCCTTCCAGCATTACATGGTCTTGTTAGAAATATGGCTAGTCATACCTTAAGCAGAAAAGTCTGCTAACTGTTTCCCCCAACTGAAGTTACTTCATCTCAACAGTCCTATGTGGAAACAGCAATCGATTTTAGTTACTGTCTGCTAAAATTATCTTCCTCTCACAAACAGAAATCTTCATCCTTTTCTGTTTCAGAGTAAATAGTACATACCAGCACTATTTTAAAATAACAAACACTTGATAGAAGAATAAAAACTACATTTAAACACCAAAAAACTCTTAACCATCTCCGTGGAGATGTTGCCTGTGCAACGGCAAAGAGAATGACTGGGGTGGGCGGAGCCTAGGAGGGACTATATGGCCAGCTTTGCTGGGACTCTTTGCCATTTCCTGTTGGGGAAGAGATATCCCACAAGTAAGGATGACGCCGTGGACCGGACACACCAATGTTGGAGAAAGGAGTATGCGAGTGGGAAGGCCCCTCCTGAGAAGCAGAGCCCTCAGAGGCCGAGGGTTTGGAAGGCCCAGGGTCCCCCGAGCCCGAGGGACCCAGTAAACTATCCAGACACGAGAGACAAGATTGGCAGACTTGCGATAACAGGGCCAAATTACGGTCCTCCTCCGAGGGCCTCTCAGAATTACAATCCTCATCCGAGGACGATTCAGAATCGGATATAAAAATAGTCCCGGCATTGGAATCCTCCATGGCTTAAGACTGTACAAGATAAACAGATATTGGAAAAAAACGACTGGCACCTGACACCAATGGCAGGGGGCACTCACCACCTCCTATGACCAGACCTCAGCGGAGCACTCTTTCCTCCGTCAGCACACAGTTAGGAATGCAGAAGGGAAAGAAGCCCCACCGAATCGTAGAAACGCGCCTGGCCACCAGATGCCATGCCAAATTCCCTGATAATTTCCTTTTCTTCTGATGGAAAGAGTACACAGCTGCATTCATTACTTTTGGGAATTAAGAACCTGGCCACCAGGAGGAGGCAAAGACAACTCAGCCAAAGGCTTAAATACTCTTCCCACTCCCCTCATCCCCCAGTCATTCTGCCGAGGAACAAGGAACAGTAGAAGAAATATCAGGATGAAAGGTGCCAGAAGTATATAAGGACGCCCCACATAAAATTATGGGTGGGGAGCTGTGGACTATTTCCATCAGAAGAAATGGAAATTATCAGGTAAGCATAATTTATGTTTTTCTTCTTAAATGGAAAGAGTCCACAGCTGCATTTATTACTTTTGGGAAAACAATACCCCAAGCTATAGAGGACACTGAATGCCAAGACGGGAGGGTACATAGGTCGGCCAATACTGAGGGCACCAAGCCTGAACCTCTACCTGAGAAAAAACACTGCTTTGTCCAAAGCCGAGAAAATTTGAAAAGGAAAAAGGCCCAATGACACTAACTCGCAGTTAGTCCAGAAGCCGAACTAGTGACCGCAAACGGACTTGACTGAGCCAAAAGTCCTCCAGGAGACACCTTCGCCCAACAAATAGTCCTCCACCACTCATGAAGGAGACATCAGCCGAAACCCCCAAGGGAACAAGGCAAGGGAGAACCAAGGAAACCAAAATGTCCCCTAATACAAAAAAGAACACCTCCACAAGTGAGTCCAGCTCACAGAGGCCCAAACAGGGAAAGGAGGCCAGGCCTATACCAAGCGAAACCCGGGATGAGACCGGGCATAGAGACAGAACAGACGTCTCTCCAACAAACTGCAAGTACGGATTGCAACTGAAAAGGCAAAGTCCTCCTAGTGTCAAGAATAGCAAGGCATTCGACCATGAAAAAGTGTGTAATGCACCCAGGAGAGAACCCCAAGCTTGAAAACACAGAGTCCATAACAGGACGACACAGAGGATACTTGCGAGGAAGAAAAAGCAGTCAAGCAAGAAACAGACCGCAAAAGCAACCCCCAGACAGAGGGTACGCTCCAGGAAACCTAAGTCACCAGACCTGCACACAGGTCCCTAAAAAGGGGAACACCAACCACAATTGAGGCCCCCAGAGAATGAGAGTATACCCTCAGAACCCGAAGGAAGAGTAAACTATCTTCTGAAATCAATGGAGCCAGTTGAAAGGAAAATCTATACCCTAGCAGACTAAGCTAACAGGATAGACTCAAAAAAGCTCACATATCCAGGAGACGACTGTGACCGAATGCGGCTCCCTAGACCGCTCAGCCATCCTGACTGGCAGACCCACAGCCAGCTGGACCAACCCAGCCTCAAGTATTCAAAACAGGGGAACAAAAGAATCCCGAAACAGGTACAGGAACGAACGTAAGGATAGCACAGCCATCCCCACAGAGTACAAGTACAACCCAACTCTGAAAACAGACAAGGCCATAGACCTAAGGATCTATCAAAATAAAGGCCCAACAAGTCTGCTTGGAGCCAGCAAGAACCCTGGGGGAACCAATCCCATCTTCATGCCTCCTATCCAGTAGAAGTCCCAAGCAAGGGCTCTATCTCCATAGGGAGGAGAATATCCCCTAAAGGGATGATGCCGGAAGAGCAACAACTGTCCTTAAGGCCCAAAGGCACCGGCTAATGGGAAGAGAAATTACCAACACAGATGTCCTAGAAAAGGACCCCCTACAAGTAGCTTGCCAAGCAGAGGCATAGCCAACCTATTCGCCTGCAGAGCAGGGAATCAACAGAACACTGGCAAGCTAACCAGGGGAATGCAACCCTAAGGCGCACCAGAAATTGGACATCCAACGCCAGCAGCTGGGTATGAACCAACCACCCTTAAGGCTCAAGTCACATGGCTAACCACCAGAGGACAAGGGTCACTCTGTGGCAAAGAGTAAAAAATACTCCGAAATCCTGGCCAACAATGACCAGGTTAGGTAGATGGAGCAAGGACCTAGCCCCAGTTCCCACTACCGTGGAACACCACGACCAGCCCTGAGATCCAAGATTCCAAAACCACCCAGACTGGGTCAGTAAAATGGCCAAGCGAAACATCAGGAACCAGAAGTCTCAGGGAGAAAAACAGGTCCGGGTATCTAATAGTTCAGGCCAACCTTACTCTAGAACTAAACACCCCAACTGGTCATAAAGTCAGACACAAGGGTATGTATGCATATCCAGAAAATACAGATAGCGAAAGAACTTGAAAGCCCCGACCAAAGGAAGGAACCCCCGTAGCTAAACTCCACTGCTCCAAGGAGCACGGCTAGAAGTCATCTGAAGATACTTCTCAGAGCCTCAGTACGACCCAGGGATACCTCGAGGTAAAAAAATTCTACTATCAGGACTAGTCTCCCTAACACCTCCGCACAAGCAAAGGATACAAGGAAGAGAAGGCACAAAGCCTACCCAGCTCTGGAGAACCCTGAGCTAAACAAAAAATCCCTGCAGGGAACAACCATCACCCGGAAACATAAATCCCTAAAAGGAGATCCACTCACCCGGAGGCAATGGAAGAAGACCCAAAAGGCCTCTTATAACTCAGTCAAGAGTAAGAGCTGCATCTAAATACACTAGAAACAGCTTATGCGTACACCTGCAAGGTGTCAAGAGCTGCAACAGGTTTCAAACTGCAAACCTTCTGCATACTAGACAGCTATCCTGTACAAGCTGTTGCATCAAGTCCAAAATGACAAATCCAGAGGCCTAGAATGAAGGCCAAACCGCTCAATAGCAGTAAGGGGCATTACGCCCTCCCACCCTCCCCCACATGGAGGAGGAAACTCTAAGTTCTGATGAAATCAGATGTCAGATAGAGTGACAAAGTGGAAAAACATAATTTATGTAAGAACTTACCTGATAAATTCATTTCTTTCATATTAGCAAGAGTCCATGAGCTAGTGACGTATGGGATATACATTCCTACCAGGAGGGGCAAAGTTTCCCAAACCTCAAAATGCCTATAAATACACCCCTCACCACACCCACAAATCAGTTTAACGAATAGCCAAGACGTGGGGTGATAAGAAAAAAGTGCGAAGCATAAATATAAGGAATTGGAATAATTGTGCTTTATACAAAAAAAACATAACCACCACAAAAAAAGGGTGGGCCTCATGGACTCTTGCTAATATGAAAGAAATGAATTTATCAGGTAAGTTCTTACATAAATTATGTTTTCTTTCATGTAATTAGCAAGAGTCCATGAGCTAGTGACGTATGGGATGACTACCCAAGATGTGGATCTTCCACGCAAGAGTCACTAGAGAGGGAGGGATAAAATAAAGACAGCCAATTCCGCTGAAAAAAATCCACACCCAAAAATAAAGTTTAAATCTTAGAAAGAAAAAAACTGAAAATATAAGCAGAAGATTCAAACTGAAACGGCTGCCTGAAGTACTTTTCTACCAAAGACAGCTTCAGAAGAAGAAAACACATCAAAATGGTAGAATTTAGTAAAAGTATGCAAAGAAGACCAAGTTGCTGCTTTGCAAATCTTATCAACCGAAGCTTCATTCCTAAACGCCCACGAAGTAGAAACTGACCTAGTAGAATGAGCTGTAATCCTTTGAGGCGGAGTTTTACCCGACTCGACATAAGCTTGATGAATTAAAGATTTCAACCAAGATGCCAAAGAAATGGCAGAGGCCTTCTGACCTTTCCTAGAACCGGAAAAGATAACAAATAGACTAGAAGTCTTTCGGAAATTCTTAGTAGCTTCAACATAATATTTCAAAGCTCTAACTACATCCAAAGAATGCAATGATCTCTCCTTAGAATTCTTAGGATTAGGACATAATGAAGGAACCACAATTTCTCTACTAATGTTGTTAGAATTCACAACCTTAGGTAAAAATTTAAAAGAAGTTCGCAACACCGCCTTATCCTGATGAAAAATCAGAAAAGGAGACTCACAAGAAAGAGCAGATAATTCAGAAACTCTTCTGGCAGAAGAGATAGCCAAAAGGAACAAAACTTTCCTAGAAAGTAATTTAATGTCCAATGAATGCATAGGTTCAAACGGAGGAGCTTGAAGAGCCCTCAGAACCAAATTCAAACTCCAAGGAGGAGAAATTGACTTAATGACAGGTTTTATACGAACCAAAGCTTGTACAAAACAATGAATATCAGGAAGATTAGCAATCTTTCTGTGAAAAAGAACAGAAAGAGCAGAGATTTGTCCTTTCAAGGAACTTGCAGACAAACCTTTATCCAAACCATCCTGAAGAAACTGTAAAATTCTCGGAATTCTAAAAGAATGCCAGGAAAAATGATGAGAAAGACACCAAGAAATGTAAGTCTTCCAGACTCTATAATATATCTCCCTAGATACAGATTTACGAGCCTGTAACATAGTATTAATCACAGAGTCAGAGAAACCTCTTTGACTAAGAATCAAGCGTTCAATTTCCATACCTTTAAATTTAAGGATTTGAGATCCTGATGGAAAAAAGGACCTTGCGACAGAAGGTCTGGCCTTAACGGAAGAGTCCACGGTTGGCAAGAGGCCATCCGGACAAGATCCGCATACCAAAACCTGTGAGGCCATGCTGGAGCTACCAGCAGAACAAACGAGCATTCCTTCAGAATCTTGGAGATTACTCTTGGAAGAAGAACTAGAGGCGGAAAGATATAGGCAGGATGATACTTCCAAGGAAGTGACAATGCATCCACTGCTACCGCTTGAGGATCCCTGGATCTGGACAGATACCTGGGAAGTTTCTTGTTTAGATGAGAGGCCATCAAATCTATTTCTGGAAGTCCCCACATTTGAACAATCTGAAGAAATACCTCTGGGTGAAGAGACCCTTCGCCCGGATGTAACGTTTGGCGACTGAGATAATCCGCTTCCCAATTGTCTATACCTGGGATATGAACCGCAGAAACTAGACAGGAGCTGGATTCTGCCCATACAAGAATTCGAGATACTTCTTTCATAGCCAGAGGACTGTGAGTCCCTCCTTGATGATTGATGTATGCAACAGTTGTGACATTGTCTGTCTGAAAACAAATGAACAATTCTCTCTTTAGAAGAGGCCAAGACTGAAGAGCTCTGAAAATTGCACGGAGTTCCAAAATATTGATCAGTAATCTCACCTCCTGAGATTCCCAAACCCCTTGTGCTGTCAGAGACCCCCACACAGCTCCCCAACCTGTAAGACTTGCATCTGTTGAAATTACAGTCCAGGTCGGAAGAACAAAAGAAGCCCCCTGAACTAAACGATAGTGATCTGTCCACCACGTCTGAGGAGTGTCGTACAATCGGTTTTAAAGATATTAATTGAGATATCTTTGTGCAATCCCTGCACCACTGGTTCAGCATACAGAGCTGAAGAGGCCGCATGTGAAAACGAGCAAAGGGGATCGCGTCCAATGCAGCAGTCATAAGACCTAGAATTTCCATGCATAAGGCTACCGAAGGGAATGATTGTGACTGAAGGTTTCGACAAGCTGATATCAATTTTAGACGTCTCTTGTCTGTCAAAGATAGAGTCATGGACACTGAATCTATCTGGAAATCTAAAAAGGTTACCTGTGTCCGAGGAATCAATTAACTTTTTGGTAAATTGATCCTCCAACCATGATGTTGAAGAAACAACACAAGTCGATTCGTATGAGATTCTGCTAAATGTGAAGACTGAGCAAGTACCAAGATATCGTCCAAATAAGGAAATACCACAATACCCTGTTCTCTGATTACAGACAGAAGGGCACCGAGAACCTTTGTAAAAATTCTTGGAGCTGTAGCTAGGCCAAACGGCAGAGCCACAAACTGGTAATGCTTGTCTAGGAAAGAGAATCTCAGAAACTGATAGTGATCTGGATGAATCGGAATATGCAGATATGCATCCTGTAAATCTATTGTAGACATATAATGCCCTTGCTGAACAAAAGGCAGGATAGTCCTTACAGTTACCATTTTGAATGTTGGTATCCTTACATAACGATTCAATATTTTTAGATCCAGAACTGGTCTGAAGGAATTCTCCTTCTTTGGTACAATGAAGAGATTTGAATAAAACCCCAGCCCCTGTTCCAGAACTGGAACTGGCATAATTACTCCAGCCAACTCTAGATCTGAAACACATTTCAGAAATGCTTGAGCCTTCGCTGGGTTTACTGGGACACGGGAAAAAAAAAATCTCTTTGCAGGAGGCCTTATCTTGAAGCCAATTTTGTACCCGTCTGAAACAATGTTCTGAATCCAAAGATTGTGAACGGAATTGATCCAAATTTCTTTGAAAAAAAGTAATCTGCCCCCTACCAGCTGAGCTGGAATGAGGGCCGCACCTTCATGTGGACTTAGGAGCTGGCTTTGATTTTCTAAAAGGCTTAGATTTATTCCAGACTGGAGATGGTTTCCAAACTGATACCGCTCCTGAGGATGAAGGATCAGGTTTTTGTTCCTTGTTGTGACGAAAGGAACGAAAACGATTATTAGACCTAAATTTACCTTTAGATTTTTTATCCTGTGGTAAAAAAGTTCCTTTCCCTCCAGTAACAGTTGAGATAATAGAATCCAACTGAGAACCAAACAATTTATTACCCTGGAAAGAAAGGGAAAGCAGAGTAGACTTAGAAGACATATCAGCATTCCAAGTTTTAAGCCATAAAGCTCTTCTAGCTAAAATAGCTAGAGACATATACCTGACATCAACTCTAATGATATCAAAGATGGCATCACAAATAAAATTATTAGCATGTTGAAGAATAATAATAATGCTATGAGAATTATGATCTGTTACTTGTTGCGCTAAAGCTTCTAACCAAAAAGTTGAAGCTGCAGCAACATCCGCTAAAGATATAGCAGGTCTAAGAAGATTACCTGAACACAAGTAAGCTTTTCTTAGAAAGGATTCAATTTTCCTATCTAAAGGATCCTTAAAGGAAGTACCATCTGCCGTAGGAATAGTAGTACGCTTAGCAAGAGTAGAGACAGCCCCATCAACCTTAGGGATTTTGTCCCAAAACTCTAATGTGTCAGATGGCACAGGATATAATTGCTTAAAACGTTTAGGAGGAGTAAATGAATTACCCAAATTATTCCATTCCCTGGAAATTACTTCAGAAATAGCACCAGGGACAGGAAAAACTTCTGGAATAACTACAGGAGATTTAAAAACCTTATCTAAACGTTTAGATTTAGTATCAAGAGGACCAGAATCCTCAATTTCTAATGCAATTAGGACTTCTTTAAGTAAAGAACGAATAAATTCCATTTTAAATAAATATGAAGATTTATCAGCATCAAGTTCTGAGACAGAATCCTCTGAACCAGAAGAACCATTATCAGAATCAGAATGATGATGTTCATTTAAAAATTCATCTGAAAAATGAGAAGTTTTAAAAGACTTTTTACGTTTACTAGAAGGAGGAATAACAGACATAGCCTTCTTAATGGATTTAGAAACAAAATCTCTTATGTTATCAGGAACACTCTGAGTATTAGATGTTGACGGAACAGCAACAGGTAATGTAACAGTACTAAAGGAAATATTATCTGCATTAACAAGTTTGTCATGACAAACAGTACAAACAACAGCTGGAGGAACAGATACCATAAGTTTACAGCAGATACACTTAGCTTTGGTAGCTCCAGCACCAGGCAGCGATTTTCCAGAAGTATCTTCTGACTCAGTTTCAACGTGGGACATCTTGCAATATGTAATAGAAAAAACAACATATAAAGCAAAATTGATCAAATTCCTTAAATGACAGTTTCAGGAATGGGAAAAAATGCCAGTGAACAAGCTTCTAGCAACCAGAAGCAATAAATAATGAGACTTAAATAATGTGGAGACAATAGTGACGCCCATATTTTTTTAGCGCCAAAAATGACGCCCACATTATTTGGCGCCTAAATGCTTTTGGCGGCAAAAATGACGCCACATCCGGAACGCCGACACTTTTGGCGCAAAAAAAACGTCAAAAATGACGCAACTTCCGGCGACACGTATGACGCCGGAAACAGAAAAACATTTTTGCGCCAAAAAAGTCCGCGCCAAGAATGACGCAATAAAATGAAGCATTTTCAGCCCCCGCGAGCCTAACAGCCCACAGGGAAAAAGTCAAATTTTAAGGTAAGAAAAAAATTGATTTATTCATATGCATTATCCCAAATATGAAACTGACTATCTGAAATAAGGAATGTTGAACATCCTGAGTCAAGGCAAATAAATGTTTGAATACATATATTTAGAACTTTATATAAAAGTGCCCAACCATAGCTTAGAGTGTCACAGAAAATAAGACTTACTTACCCCAGGACACTCATCTACATGTAGTAGAAAGCCAAACCAGTACTGAAACGAGAATCAGTAGAGGTAATGGTATATATAAGAGTATATCGTCAATCTGAAAAGGGAGTAAGAGATGAATCTCTATGACTGATAACAGAGAACCTATGAAATAGACCCCGTAGAAGGAGATCATTGAATTCAAATAGGCAATACTCTCCTCACATCCCTCTGACATTCACTGCACGCTGAGAGGAAAACCGGGCTCCAACCTGCTGCGGAGCGCATATCAACGTAGAATCTAGCACAAACTTACTTCACCACCTCCATAGGAGGCAAAGTTTGTAAAACTGATTTGTGGGTGTGGTGAGGGGTGTATTTATAGGCATTTTGAGGTTTGGGAAACTTTGCCCCTCCTGGTAGGAATGTATATCCCATACGTCACTAGCTCATGGACTCTTGCTAATTACATGAAAGAAAACTCCCCTGCCCGGTGATTTATGACTAAAGGCAATAAGGACTGAAACAATCCTTCCCACCTCACAGACCCACAGGTCCTCTCAAATGCTTAGCTTAACATGAAAAACAAACAATGATAACCTGAGCACTCGGCGGTTCTACCAAACCAGCCGAGCAGAACAGCGCCACGTGTCTGAACAGCCCAACATGTCCAACTTCCTAAAAAGTAATAAAAAAAGTATCAATCCCAGAAGGTTCTCGAAGGAAACAAAAACAAATAAAAGACATCCCATCGGATATAAAAAAAAATATATGAGGCAACCCGGAGGTTAACACCCAAAAAGACACAGGCCTACCCACAGGACCAGCCAAACTGAGCCCTATCTCACAAAACTGGGAAAGATCTCAAACAAATGACATGTCAGGAGATTACTTCATCCCCACATGTCCTGTAACGGAAAGCACAACACTCAAGGACAGATACCCCCGCGGGGAACTGCAGAGGCCCTCCACAAGGCGGAAGGCCCGGGACAATAGGGCACAAGCACATTCTCAAATAAACGTCCAGACGAACAATCGCCAACATTATGTGGAAGCGAAAACGTGCTGCAACCTCTGGGGGAAACACGCCACCCCGCATAGAGGAACCATAAACTGGGTTACCCGCATGTGCAGAAGTATGATTCAGCAGTCCCTTGATTCCCCGAGCCTGAGGAACCAGGCGCTCTGAAATGGCATACGGAACAAAACTGGTTGACAGGCGTCAACGAGGCCACTCCGTATTCATCACCGGACACAGAATCTGAAATCAAAATAGTCTCAGTATCAGAATCCTGTGTAACTGAATCTGAAATAAACAGTCTCAGCATCAGAATCCTCCATAACTGGCTAGAGGATATTTAAATATAACTAAAATAGTAAAAACTAAAACGGCACCTGACACCCCCAATGGCTGGGGCACTCACCACCTCCTATAACCAGACCCCTGCGGACTAGAACATTTTCCTTTGCCACGCGGTCGGGAATGCGGAAATGGAAAAACCGAACGTAGCCACGCCCGAACACAAGGTGAAATGTACAGTCCAAAACAAGCGCGCCCAACCAAAAGGCTGCGTCACTTCCAAAAGCCTCAAGTTCCAACCACAAGCCCAGTAAACATTGCACATAAGCAGGTTGAATCACATAACAAAGATGATTATAAACCCCCCTGTTCAATATATTAACCCTCGATTCCAAGATACTAAAAGAGACTCACTGAGACCCTTATATATAAGTTGGAGCCGCAAGGTGGTAGCCTCTCGGGAAACATTTACATTACAGTACATTGCAAATAAAGTAAAATGAAACGATCTTACCGGAATCTACGCCGTGGAACAGGAACACGGCTCTTCAAGTGTGATGGATAGTAGCATCGCCTCTGCCATGGACTTGAGAGAAGAAAGCAGGCATCAAAGCAAAGCTTGTCAACGCTGATTGCATCTTCGGACTCTTTCATCCAAGCCCTCACTGAGAGACTGACAGGACTACTTAAAACTCCTGTCCCATGCCGAAGAGTACTACCCTCCATAAGAGACAAAAACAAAAATTAAAAACTCTGACACTTCTCTGCCATCCTCCTGGGACGAAAGGCAAAGAATGACTGGGGGATGAGGGGAGTGGGAGGAGTATGTAAGCCTTTGGCTGGGTCGTCTTTGCCTCCTCCTGGTGGCCAAGTTCTTAATTCCCCAAAGTAATGAATGCAGCTGTGGACTCTTTCCATTTAAGAAGAAAATAGGCATAACCCGAAGGTATAGTTCCAGGCTGTGTAAATCACAACCGAAAGAAAAAGCCAATATGTGGCACATAGGCATGTCTCGGCCACAGAGCCCCTATGCACATGCACAAGCAGGTTGAATCACATAAACATGATAAAAAATAAACCCTTAGGGGGGGCGGAGCAAGCCTTACAACTGAACGGTCACGTTTGATCATAGCTCTGGCTATAACTGGCAAATGAACTATATTTTTGGCCAATCAGACCAGCTACATCTACGAAATTGCCATATCTGAAGATATATTGACCAGCGGGGTTTCGTCCAGAGACTTGGGGGCATTTACAAGCAACTAAAACCCACTTTTCTTTGTATGAAGTCCTATGCCGGGAGTTTTGCAGAGTGGCCATATTGCAGCACACGAGGCGACCTCATACTGAAAATGTCTAACTATGAGAGAAATCTACTCGAAATTTTAACTAAGAAGCTTACGGAGTTGGAGATTAGGTTAACTCTAGCACTCACTATATCGGATCCAGAACCGGCGCCATTATCTGGACGACACAAAGTAGCGACCTGGGAGCAGACTGAGGAAAATTTCAGACAGTTGGTGACAATTGAGACTACTGAGACCCAGATCGCTTCGGAGGCTGAGAAAACATATGGTGAGCCGGCTGTTCAGCCTAGACCTCCCTTACATAGCCTAAAGGAACTATATGTTGCGGCAGGGATGCAGTCGAACAGTATAGACTACCCAATCAGCCAGACAACCAAAGTGCCTACCCGTTGCGGATATTTACTTGGGACTGATGAGACTTGGGAGCCTCAGAGCGACCTGATATTACAGGAGAGTCTTACCTCTGTTACTGCAAGAGACAGCCTTAAGGTTGGGACAGACCCGATTACATGGGGAGCATCGGGTGTGGTTCAGTATGTCAACGCGACCAGTGAGATCTGTTTGGGGCCCCCTCCGGGGGTGAACTGTGTTTGCTGCGCTGTCGATCAATTTTGCTCTGCAGGCCCAACTGAGCAACCAGGCAGGGGTATCGCAGCTGAGAGTTTCCGGGTCCCAAAGAGAGGAATGAGCTAATAAGGTGACTCCCATGAGAACGAGTGAATACTCGATATTACATAGAGACTTACTGGGCTAATGTGACTATCTCTCAGTTCAATATTTGTTTATCTATTTAATAGTTTGACATTCTCATTAAGTTTTATTGCCACTTATCCATTTGCTCAGAGTGCTAACTACACGCAATCTGTTAAAAATGCAATATCAGACAGCCACAACATCTACTAAAAATGTCCTTATCGTGGGAAGCTTGTTTACCATAGGCTGGTGGCCAATATGGGACATATGGTTCATTTAACTTGAACGCTGCATACTGATAGAGGTTTACACACTGTCTCTGAGACGATTCTGTTTAGAACCATGTTTTAGGTTAATTATGTTATGTTTATGTATACTCCTCTCTGCTCTCTCTTTTCCCATTACCCCCGCTTTGTATTTATCACGTGTATCTGTTGGTAAAACCAATATAGGCCTATAGTTTTCAGATTGTTGGAGTCAGATACATACAGGAGATGAATGCTTGATGTGTTCATATATATTTTATATGTGAATATATAATAAGGAAGTGCTCTACTATAGTTATATAGCTTAATTTTTCCACTTTTTCACGAGAATGTTATATATTTTTATGCTTTGTTTGATATGCTCAGTGGATTTGTTGTGCACTAACACAATACTCAGGGTAAATTCAACTGGTTTCCCTAGTCGGGAGTTCAAGCACAACTACAGTCTTATATTTCAGGATGCAGGCTCTGTTTCCAATAGTATATTGAAGTCTGCTGTGCATTACTTTTTATATAATGTAAACAACAAGTTGCTTGGGTATAGGGCCCATACCCAAGTGATCAGTCCTGGTGCCGACTTAATATTCATACCTGACTGGTTTCCTACAATTTAAATATACCCTATGTTGCATATTCAACACTGAGAATTTCTCCCAAAAGTTGTGTAATATATTTGGTGACAAAGTGTAGCTTTTTAGTTTTGCAACTAGAGGGGTGTACAAGTTTAGTTATAGCTAAACTTCTCCTGCAGAATTCATTTAACAATATGTACCTATAGGCTTTATATTTTGGGTTACCTCCGGTTCTCCCCGATTTATATACTGTTCAGGGTATAGGGGGTGGCAGAATGAGAATACCTATGCACTTAGTAATAACAGACATATGCGTCAAGATAGTAGTTATATTAGTTATTTTTCTACCCAATAAACATGGTTTATAGTGCTATCAGCTCCCATAACATTTCCCAGCCGACAATATCTCCCCTCACCCTTTCCCGCTCAGCATCTGAGCGGGTCATATCCACTTCCCCTTACCCGTCTGTGTCCAGTGGTGACAATAACCCCTGAGGGGAGATACTATAATAATACTACATAAGTCCTTTTACCAGATGGATCCAATGGTGTTGTATCCCCTTACCAATCCGTTCTTAAACTTACATTCTTAATTTTTCATTATAGCCTCACTCTATCAGATTTCATGCTGGCTCCTCCCCCCTCCCCTCCAAACCCTACCAATATTCCTAATGAGCAATTATCTCTGATCATTCTCCTCCCTTACCCCCCCCCCCCCCCAATATACTCCACTGGGCTCACGCAATGAGCATAGGACATTACCAATATTTTTACTGACCATTTCTATATTTGATCATTCTCTTCCCTCCCTTCCCGCTCCTCCATATACTCCATTGGGCTCAACAATTCTACCTTTTATTACATGTAATGTTATATATATTGTTGGTCTTCTATATAATCTCATATGATATAATGATTATTACATATTGTTATCTATTCTATAAATATAAAAAAAAGGTTCATCATTTGAGACCCATGAGTGGTCGTCTTCTGTCTCAGTTTACCAACTATAACGACACATTATGTATCTAGTTTGGGGGTCCAAGAGTGGCCTCATATAACATGGAGTTGGTATACAGATTCTATGGCAAATATTTTCTTATACAAAGAATGTAAGAGTCATAAATTCATGCTTTATATACATATATATATCCTAATATATGTCGGATGGAAGTCATGTAACCATTTATTACTGTATTGTTTAATATGTGTTGACATAAAAAACTATTATAAAAAAAAAAATAAAAAAAAAATAAACCCTTAGCCGTTCACTATCCACCCTAAAGAGGAATTATCCCATGATTCCCAGAGTAGAGCAAAGGGTGCCTCAGCGAGGCCCATACTTGACTCTCATAATAATCACATTACAGATAACGGAATAAAATGAAACAATCTAACCAGAATCTACGCCGTGGAACAGGAACACGGCCCTTCACGTGTGACGAATAGTAGCATCGCCTCCGTCATGGACTTGAGAGAAGACAGCATGTAACGAAGCAAAGTTCGGCAACGCCAAGTGCTGAAAACGGAGTTGTGAATACGAGTCGGGATGGTGTCGCAGGGGAAGCTCCCACTACATCTCCGGACTCACTTTCGCCCAGGCCCTCCACAAGAGACTGACTGGACTACTTAAAACTCCCGTCCCATGTCGAAGGGTAGCACCCTCCATAAGAGACATATGAAAATAAAATTAAAGTAAAATAATTTTAAAGAAAACTTCTGACACATCTCTGCCAACCTCCTGGGACGAAAGGCAAAGAATGACTGGGGGATAGGCGAAGTGGAAGGAGTATTTATGCCTTTTGGCTGGTAGGTCTTTGCCTCTTCCTGGTGGCAAGGTTCTTATTTCCCATAAATAATGAATGCGGCTGTGGACTCTTTCCCATTAGGAAGAAAATAAATGTAAGGTGTCCCAACCAATAGTGAAGCAGTTGCGCCCATGTCATTTTAATATTCAGGACTGAATCATCAGCACAACGCATGCGTACTTGTAATCTAATGGATTTGCATGTGAGGTATAACATAGAATGCTTTACTATGCTGGTGTTATTATAAGCAGTAGTAAATCAGATGTGACTAAGACATCCGAATATACTATTGCTTATATTCTTTGCGGGCTCACATTATTAGTAAAGATTAAGAATGGATAAAAAAATTCCATTGGCTGACTTCCATCAGGGTGTGCGCTGCCACAGTCATGTAACATTGTTTTATTGTAGAAACTGTGTCAGTAATTAGAGAGCTAGTGACAGTGTGGAGCCGCCCTGTAGTGGCCACAGGCTTTGTTGTGCTCAAGGAATAACGTGCTGCCTTACCTCAATGACACCAGCGTCTACGTCACTATCCCTGCATCCAGGACTTTGTTAATGACATGCCGCAGGAGAAGAGGGGGATGACTGCACATGCGTTAGCCTTAAAAACTTAAAATGCACCTGTGGGCCACCATGATGTTTCTACCTAGGTAGAACATTGTTATAGGGCAAAATAATAAGATAAAAACTGGGTTTGGCGAAATTTAAACACAAATATTAAGAAAACGGCAGAAAACTTTTAATAGGTACTAATTACAAATATTTAAAATATATATTGAAGTTTAAAAAAAGATTAAAACATTTTTGAGTTTACTATCCCTTTAATATAGAATTACTTTTTTTAAGGTAACACAAAGGCTGGGATAATATCAACATGTAATTGGTCGAGACACAAAGTGTTAACCTTTAGGATGAATAGACACCTCATATCATATACATACAATATAAAGGTATATGGATATATGGAAAACCGAAAAAACAGAATTTATGCTTACCTGATAAATTACTTTCTCCAACGGTGTGTCCGGTCCACGGCGTCATCCATAACTTGTGGGAATATTCTCTTCCCCAACAGGAAATGGCAAAGAGCACAGCAAAAGCTGTCCATATAGTCCCTCCTAGGCTCCGCCCACCCCAGTCATTCGACCGACGGACAGGAGAAAAACAGGAGAAACCATAGGGTGCCGTGGTGACTGTAGTTAAAGAAAGAAATTCATAAAACCTGATTAAAAAACCAGGGCGGGCCGTGGACCGGACACACCGTTGGAGAAAGTAATTTATCAGGTAAGCATAAATTCTGTTTTCTCCAACATTGGTGTGTCCGGTCCACGGCGTCATCCATAACTTGTGGGAACCAATACCAAAGCTTTAGGACACGGATGAAGGGAGGGAGCCAATCAGGTCACCTAAACAGAAGGAACCACGGCTTGCAAAACCTTTCTCCTAAAAATAGCCTCCGAAGAAGCAAAAGTATCAAATTTGTAGAATTTGGCAAAAGTGTGCAGGGAAGACCAAGTCCCTGCCTTACATATCTGATCAACAGAAGCCTCGTTCTTGAAGGCCCAAGAGGAAGCCACAGCCCTAGTAGAGTGAGCTGTGATGCGTTAGGGAGGCTGCCGTCCGGCAGTCTCGTAAGCCAATCGGATGATGCTTTTCAGCCAAAAGGAAAGAGAGGTAGCAGTAGCTTTTTGACCTCTCCTCTTGCCAGAATAAACGACAAACAGAGAAGACGTTTGTCTGAAATCCTTTGTTGCTTCTAAATAGAACTTTAAAGCACGAACTACATCTAAATTGTGTAACAAACGTTCCTTCTTTGAAACTGGATTCGGACACAAAGAAGGCACAACTATTTCCTGGTTAATATTCTTGTTGGAAACAACCTTTGGAAGGAAACCAGGTTTAGTACGCAAAACAACCTTATCTGAATGGAACAACAGATAGGGCGGATTACACTGCAGAGCAGATAACTCAGAAACTCTTCTAGCAGAAGAAATAGCAACCAAAAACAGAACTTTCCAAGATAACATCTTGATATCTATGGAATGTAGAGGTTCAAACGGAACCCCTTGAAGAACTGAAAGAACTAAATTCAGACTCCAGGGAGAGTCAAAGGTCTGTAAACAGGCTTGATCCTGACCAAAGCCTGAACAAAAGCTTGAACATCTGGCACAGCTGCCAGTCGTTTGTGTAACAAGACAGATAAAGCAGAAATCTGTCCCTTTAGAGAACTCGCTGATAATCCCTTATCCAAATCTTCTTGGAGAAAAGAAAGGATCCTAGGAATTTTGATCTTACTCCAGGAGAATCCCTTGGATTCACACCAACAGATATATCTTTTCCATATTTTATGGTAAATTTTTCTAGTTACAGGTTTTCTGGCTTGTACCAGAGTATCTATCACAGAATCCGAAAACCCACGCTTAGATAAAATCAAGCGTTCAATTTCCAAGCCGTCAGCTGGAGGGAAACTAGATTTTGATGTTCGAATGGACCCTGTACTAGAAGATCCTGTCTCAAAGGTAGCTTCCATGGTGGAGCCGATGACATATTCACCAGGTCTGCATACCAAGTCCTGCGTGGCCACGCAGGAGCTATCAAGATCACCGAGGCCCTCTCCTGTTTGATCCTGGCTACCAGCCTGGGAATGAGAGGAAACGGTGGAAACACATAAGCTAGGTTGAAGGCCCAAGGCGCTACTAATGCATCCACTAGAGTCGCCTTGGGATCCCTGGATCTGGACCCGTAGCAAGGAACCTTGAAGTTCTGAAGCCATCAGATCCATGTCTGGAATGCCCCATAATTGAGTCAACTGGGCAAATATCTCCGAGTGTAGTTCCCACTCCCCCGGATGGAATGTCTGACGACTCAGATAATCCGCCTCCCAGTTTTCCACTCCTGGGATGTGGATCGCAGATAGGTGGCAGGAGTGATCCTCCGCCCATTCTATGATTTTGGTCACTTCTCTCATCGCCAGGGAACTCCTTGTTCCCCCCTGATGGTTGATGTAAGCAACAGTCGTCATGTTGTCTGATTGGAATCTTATGAATCTGGCCTTTGCTAGTTGAGGCCAAGCCCTGAGAGTATTGAATATCGCTCTCAGTTCCAGAATGTTTATCGGGAGAAGAGACTCTTCCCGAGACCATAGACCCTGAGCTTTCAGGGAGTCCCAGACCGCGCCCCAGCCCACTAGACTGGCGTCGGTCGTGACGATGACCCACTCTGGTCTGCGGAAGCTCATTCCCTGGGACAAATGACCCTGGGTTAGCCACCAACGGAGTGAGTCTCTGGTCTTCTGATCTACTTGAATAACTGGAGACAAGTCTGTATAGTCCCCATTCCACTGTTTCAGCATGCACAGTTGTAATGGTCTTAGATGAATTTGCGCAAAAGGAACTATGTCCATTGCTGCAACCATCAACCCTACTACTTCCATGCACTGAGCTATGGAAGGTCGTGGTACAGAGTGAAGAACTTGACAAGCGTTTAGAAGCTTTGACTTTCTGACATCTGTCAGGAAAATCTTCATTTCTAAAGAATCTATTATTGTCCCCAAGAAAGGAACAGGGAACTTTTTTCTATGTTCACCTTCCACCCGTGAGATCTGAAAAAGGCCAGAACGATGTCTGTGTGAGCCTTTGCCTTTGAAAGAGACGACGCTTGTATTAGAATGTCGTCCAAGTAAGGTGCCACTGCAATGCCCCTTGGTCTTAGAACCGCTAGAAGGGACCCGAGTACCTTTGTGAAAATCCTTAGAGCAGTGGCTAGCCCGAATGGGAGAGCCACAAACTGGTAATGTTTGTCCAGAAAGGCGAACCTTAGGAACTGATGATGATCTTTGTGGATAGGAATATGTAGATACGCATCCTTTAGATCCACGGTAGTCATAAATTGACCCTCCTGGATTGTAGGTAAAATCGTTTGAATAGTTTCCATTTTGAACGATGGCACTCTTTAAATCCAGAATTGGTCTGAAAGTTCCCTCTTTTTTGGGAACTACAAACAGATTTGAGTAAAACCCCATTCCTTGTTCTACAGTTGGAACTGGGTGTATCACTCCCATTTTTAACAGGTCTTCTACACAATGTAAGAATGCCTGTCTCTTTATTTGGTTTGAAGTTAAGTGAGACATGTGGAACCTTCCCCTTGGGGGTAGTTCCTTGAATTCCAGAAGATAACCCTGAGAAAGTATTTCTAGTGCCCAGGGATCCTGAACATCTCTTGCCCAAGCCTGAGCGAAGAGAGAGAGTCTGCCCCCTACTAGATCCGGTCCCGGATCGGGGGCTACTCCTTCATGCTGTTTTGGTAGCAGCAGCAGGCTTCTTGGCCTGCTTACCCTTGTTAAAGCCTTGCATCGGTTTCCAAGCTGGTTTGGTTTGCGAAGCATTACCCTCTTGTCTAGAGGCTGCAGAGTTGGAGGCCGGTCCGTTCCTGAAATTGCGAAAGGAACGAAAATTAGACTTATTCTTGGCCTTGAAAGGCCTATCTTGTGGGAGGGCGTGGCCCTTACCCCCAGTGATGTCTGAGATAATCTCTTTCAATTCTGGCCCAAAAAGGGTTTTACCCTTGAAAGGGATATTAAGCAATTTTGTCTTGGAAGATACATCCGCTGACCAAGACTTTAGCCAGAGCGCTCTGCGCGCCACAATTGCAAACCCTGAATTTTTCGCCGCTAATCTAGCTAACTGCAAAACGGCATCTAAAATAAAGGAATTAGCTAACTTAAGTGCGTGAATTCTGTCCATAACCTCCTCATACGGAGTCTCTCTACTGAGCGACTTTTCTAGTTCCTCGAACCAGAACCACGCTGCTGTAGTGACAGGAATAATGCACGAAATAGGTTGCAGGAGGTAACCTTGCTGTACAAAAATCTTTTTAAGCAAACCCTCCAATTTTTTATCCATAGGATCTTTGAAAGCACAATTATCCTCAATAGGAATAGTAGTGCGCTTGGCTAGTGTAGAAACTGCCCCCTCGACCTTAGGAACTGTCTGCCATAAGTCCTTTCTGGGGTCGACCATAGGAAATAATTTCTTAAATATAGGAGGGGGGACAAAAGGTATGCCGGGCTTCTCCCACTCCTTATTCACTATGTCTGCCACCCGCTTGGGTATAGGAAAAGCGTCGGGGTGCACCGGAACCTCTAGGAACTTGTCCATCTTGCACAATTTTTCTGGAATGACCAGGTTGTCACAATCATCCAGAGTAGATAGCACCTCCTTAAGCAGTGCGCGGAGATGCTCTAATTTAAATGTCACAACATCAGGTTCTGCCTGTTGAGAAATTTTACCTGAATCAGAAATTTCCCCATATGACAAAACCTCCCTCATGGCCACTTCAGATTGGTGTGAGGGTATGAAAGAGCAATTATCATCAGCGCCCTCCTGCTCTACAGTGTTTAAAACAGAGCAATCGCGCTTTCTCTGAAAAGCAGGCATTTTGGATAAAATATTTGCTATGGAGTTATCCATTACTGCCGTCAATTGTTGCATAGTAACAAGCATTGGCGCGCTAGAAGTACTAGGGGTCTCTTGCGTGGGCAAAACTGGTGTAGACACAGAAGGAGATGATGTAGAACTATGTCTACTCCCTTCATCTGATGAATCATCTTGGGCAACTTTACTATCTGTGGCAATACTGTCCTTACTTTGTTTGGACGCTATGGCACAATTATCACACAATTTTGAAGGGGGAGACACATTGGCTTCCATACATACAGAACATACAGGGAGTGCAGAATTATTAGGCAAATGAGTATTTTGACCACATCATCCTCTTTATGCATGTTGTCTTACTCCAAGCTGTATAGGCTCGAAAGCCTACTACCAATTAAGCATATTAGGTGATGTGCATCTCTGTAATGAGAAGGGGTGTGGTCTAATGACATCAACACCCTATATCAGGTGTGCATAATTATTAGGCAACTTCCTTTCCTTTGGCAAAATGGGTCAAAAGAAGGACTTGACAGGCTCAGAAAAGTCAAAAATAGTGAGATATCTTGCAGAGGGATGCAGCACTCTTAAAATTGCAAAGCTTCTGAAGCGTGATCATCGAACAATCAAGCATTTCATTCAAAATAGTCAACAGGGTCGCAAGAAGCGTGTGGAAAAACCAAGGCGCAAAATAACTGCCCATGAACTGAGAAAAGTCAAGCGTGCAGCTGCCAAGATGCCACTTGCCACCAGTTTGGCCATATTTCAGAGCTGCAACATCACTGGAGTGCCCAAAAGCACAAGGTGTACAATACTCAGAGACATGGCCAAGGTAAGAAAGGCTGAAAGACGACCACCACTGAACAAGACACACAAGCTGAAACGTCAAGACTGGGCCAAGAAATATCTCAAGACTGATTTTTCTAAGGTTTTATGGACTGATGAAATGAGAGTGAGTCTTGATGGGCCAGATGGATTGGCCCGTGGCTGGATTGGTAAAGGGCAGAGAGCTCCAGTCCGACTCAGACGCCAGCAAGGTGGAGGTGGAGTACTGGTTTGGGCTGGTAACATCAAAGATGAGCTTGTGGGGCCGTTTCGGGTTGAGGATGGAGTCAAGCTCAACTCCCAGTCCTACTGCCAGTTTCTGGAAGACACCTTCTTCAAGCAGTGGTACAGGAAGAAGTCTGCATCCTTCAAGAAAAACATGATTTTCATGCAGGACAATGCTCCATCACACGCGTCCAAGTACTCCACAGCGCGGCTGGCAAGAAAGGGTATAAAAGAAGAAAATCTAATGACATGGCCTCCTTGTTCACCTGATCTGAACCCCATTGAGAACCTGTGGTCTATCATCAAATGTGAGATTTACAAGGAGGGAAAACAGTACACCTCTCTGAACAGCGTCTGGGAGGCTGTGGTTGATGCTGCACGCAATGTTGATGGTGAACAGATCAAAACACTGACAGAATCCATGGATGGCAGGCTTTTGAGTGTCCTTGCAAAGAAAGGTGGCTATATTGGTCACTGATTTGTTTTTGTTTTGTTTTTGAATGTCAGAAATGTATATTTGTGAATGTTGAGATGTTATATTGGTTTCACTGGTAAAAATAAATAATTGAAATGGGTATATATTTGTTTTTTGTTAAGTTGCCTAATAATTATGCACAGTAATAGTCACCTGCACACACAGATATCCCCCTAAAATAGCTATAACTAAAAACAAACTAAAAAGTACTTCCAAAAATATTCAGCTTTGATATTAATGAGTTTTTTGGGTTCATTGAGAACATGGTTGTTGTTCAATAATAAAATTAATCCTCAAAAATACAACTTGCCTAATAATTCTGCACTCCCTGTAGTTTATCTGAAGGCACAGACATGTTAAACAGGCTTAAACTTGTCAATAAAGTACAAAAAACGTTTTAAAACAAAACCGTTACTGTCTCTTTAAATTTTAAACAGGGCACACTTTTTTTTACTGAATATGTGAAAAACTATGAAGGAATTGTTCAATTTTAACCAAATTTTCACCACAGTGTCTTAAAGTATTCAAAGCATTGCACCCCAAATTTCAGACCTTTAACCCTTAAAATGAGGAAACCGGAGCCGTTTACAGTTTTAACCCCTCTACAGTCCCAGCTACAGCCTTTGCTGCGACTTTACCAAACCCAGGGGGGTATACGATACCAAATGAAGCCTTCTAGGAACCTTTTCAACTACTTCCAGACCCACACACATGCAGCTGCATGTCCTGCTCTCAAAAGTAACTGCTCAGTAATGGCGCGAAAATGAGGCTCTGCCTACTACAGAGAAGGCCCTTCCTGACTGGGAAGGTGTCTAAAGCAGTGCCTGACGTAAAAAAACGTTCCCCAAAGTTATACAGTGTGAATTTCAACATCAAGCTGTATAAAATGCCCAAATAAAGCAATCTATCTAGCCCATAAAAGTGTCTACCAGTTTTATAGCCCATATTAAGCCCTTTATTCTGTTTGAGACTAAGAAAATGGCTTACCGGTCCCCATGAGGGGAAATGACAGCCTTCCAGCATTACACAGTCTTGTTAGAAATATGGCTAGTCATACCTTAAGCAGAAAAGTCTGCCAACTGTTCCCCCCAACTGAAGTTATCTCATCTCAACAGTCCTATGTGGGAACAGAAACCGATTTTAGTTACTGCTGCTAAAATCATACTCCTCTCACAAACAGAACTCTTCATCCTTTTCTGTTTCAGAGTAAATAGTACATACCAGCACTATTTTAAAATAACAAACTCTTGATAGTAGAATAAAAAACTACAACTAAACACCACATACTCTTCACCATCTCCGTGGAGATGCTGCTTGTTCAGCGGCAAAGAGAATGACTGGGGTGGGCGGAGCCTAGGAGGGACTATATGGACAGCTTTTGCTGTGCTCTTTGCCATTTCCTGTTGGGGAAGAGAATATTCACACAAGTTATGGATGACGCCGTGGACCGGACACACCAATGTTGGAGAAAGGTAATTTTGGCAATATAGAAAGCAAACATCTTCAATACAAATGGTCACACATATATATGCCTCTACATATGTGTATAATAATGTACACATATCTTCATATAAACATGAGAGATAGGATTTGAGATTTACTCAATGAAGTTGGTAACTTGTATTAATATAGACATATAAAAAAAATTAGGAGTTGGTAATAACATAACAATGAAATGGAATACAAATATGGATACATGATTTTTACATCAAGGTTTTTGTGTTTATTTTGTAACATCATAATGATATATATTATAACTAGATTTTGCTGTTAAATGTAGTTCAGGCTCATATGTATGAGCAGGCACTATATGGGCTCTAATTAGACTAATTATGCATATACACACCTGAGGAGGTGGGTGTTCCCCAGGTGTCTGGGGATTGGTCTGTTTTTGTATTTAAGCCAGAACTCTCTTTTAGTTAACAGAAGCCTGTTAAAACAGACAGAGATCAGAGAAACGCGTTGCTTTCTGTGTTTTAATATCTGCTTTGAACTCTGTTTTTCTATTAAATTGTACACGATTACTATATATGACAGCCTGAGCTTTATTTACCCATTGAGGACACCTGGGATACCGGTACTCATGCTGGGCCAGTGGGCTGGGACACTGCAAACTTCCAGTCTTCCTAACTTAGCACAATTGGGTGCTGCTCCTTTTGTGAGTATTCATTTTGTCTCAATATATCTTGATTTGTATCTACTATATAACACCAGGAGGCGCCCTTGTCTTGTGATTGTTTTTCACAGCTAAAAAAAAACCAGGAGGTGCCCTAGTGTAACACTGATGATATGTGAGATTGGTATATACTAGGGCTGGGCGATATAGGGGTGGGGGGAGAAATCACGAATAAAAAAAAACCGTGATTGCGATTTTCTTAAAAATTACTATTTACACCTCAATTTTTCAATAAAAAGTTAATTTAATACTGCAGAATCTTAATGTACATGTTTCTCAATGCCCAATACACTCTGGGAGCATAAATATATATATATATATATATATATATATACATACACACACACACACAGTTACATACACACATATTGTATACAGGTATACCTCACTTTACAACGCTTCACTTTACAGCGATTCGCTAATACAGCGCTCTGTGGAGCCGACGTTCAGCCTCCAAAAATTTTGAAACAGTGCTGTAATCCATTGTGAGATTGCAGGAAAAGTGACTGGCACCATTTTGTTATGCTTAGTTCACTCTGTTTATAGCATTACAGTGCAATCTGTGTCTCAGTGCTATAGTCTGGCAAATTTTACTACAGTAATTGTCACTATTTTACAGGTACAGTATTTATCGAATCCTAATTGAATACTGTGGTGTGCTAGTGTTAAACTAAACTTAGCACTATTGCACCCCTAATATATGTTAGTTCAAACATGTTTTAAAGTCTTTAAACACACTGGCAAGTGAATAAAAAGCTAAAACTGCCTTGTTTCACTTTAAGGCGGTTTTCACTTTACAGCAGGGCTCCGGTCCCTAACCCGCTGCATGAGCGGGGTATACCTGTGTGTGTGTATATATATATATATATATATATATATATATATATATACACACACATATATATATATATATATATATATATATATATATATATAAAAAAAAATTTCTTCTTTTTTTAAACATTTTATATTGACTGAAAATGAGCCCTGCTCCTGTCCAGGGATCAAATACAGGCATATAGCAGTAGGGGTGGGGGGCTGCTCCTTTCAGAAATGCCTTGCTGATATCAAATACATTTTAAATGCAGTTAAACCAGCAGCTAGGTAGCAGAGGGGTTAACTGCATATGCTATGTATTTAGAGGAAACAGCCAGGAGAGCTGAGAAACGCGTTGCGCTACTGTTTTTTTTAATATACATAGGGTACATGTTGTGCTCTTTTTTTTTTTTTTTTTTTAAACAAATTTGTAAAATAAAATCTTATTTTTTTAGATTTTTGGAAGTCTGAGTTCTAATTATCCAGCTCACAGCAATAGGAGCAATCAAGAGGATTTCCCCTGCTCTTTGGATCAGTGAGCTGGGACACAGAGTTCCCAGTACGCCCCACTAAGCCCAATTGGGTGCTGCAACACGTGCGAGTATGTTTTGATAAGTATATACCAATCTCACATATCATTAGTGTTACACTAGGAGGCGCCCTTGTTTGTGATTCCTTTTCACAGAAGTCTATTGGAGCGAGGAGTGTTTTTACACAAGAAGCAGCCATCAATTATTATTTCCTGATCCAGGAAAGGGATCCATACGGAGTCCTTGGAAAGACACAGAATACCATTGGACTTTTTTTAATCAGATAAGACATTACTTAAACCTATTCAGGTTTATATTCATAGGTATTAATATTTACACCTTTTTTTATTTTCAAGTGTGTTCTGTGTTTTTATTTTATGCACACAGGTGATTTTTAATGATTTTTTTCAGTTTAATTATTAATAGTATTTTTGTTTATTATTATTTTTTATAGATTGCTGATTTTTACTATATTATTATCTTTGTCACTTCACTTTGTGCAGGAGACAATTGAGTATTATAATCAAACCAGGTGATTAGTAAATATCGCCCCCCAGTAGGGGTGTGCATCTTCACTGGTTTCACGATTCGATTACGATTATCCTGTCAACGATTCAATTTTGTACAATTGGCTGTGAAGTGATGCGCTTAACTCTCCCAACTAGCCAATCTATATGTACTATCTCCTTCCTAGATAGTTCTTGTTTAGTGTATATATAACGTTATGGTTAGATGGCGCTAAAAAAGCAAGTGGGTAACTAAAATAATTACAATGATAGATGGCGTTAAATAGGTATAGCTGCAAGGGTTTTTATACAATAACTTTCCTTTACTGTTTAAATGATATGTATTTTTATACAAATAGCTGTTCTTTCCTGCTTGGATAAACTAAATTTCCACTCAATTTGTGATGTAAATTCACTAAAAAAGTTAATTGGATACCAATATTTCACATATCTTCAAAAATCAAATAGCAAATAAAATGAAATCACCATTCAACATACATCCATATTAAAATTAAATCTAAAATGAATTATTTCAATTATTTAAAACGCCTAACAGATAGTAACTAATTGTCAATTTCTAAATTTACTCCCTTAAAAGCAACCAAATAAGCAATATACTGATATAAGGTATTTATAACATAGAGGTCTGTCAATAGTTGTAACAGCAGTTATAGCTAGACAGCGGTATGTTCAGGATCGTGATGTGTGTTCCGATTAACTATATTTATTTAGCCTGCAGGCTATTCAGTTCTTATGAATGGGAACCGTTATTTCTTTGTTTTTTTATATCTTTCACAGACAAATTCTTCTAAAATAAATTAAAATTAGGTGTTTTCAAGTCCCGTGATCCCAGAGTATTGATTAGTTACAGTTCTATTTTTGATAAGTTCTTATGAAACACGGGAGACAGCTCCCTTAAGCTCTGTGTACTTCAGCCGTAGTGGCCAGATAGTCTCTCACCTCTTTTTGTGCCGTCTGCAGGGAGCTCCAAATGTGTGTGTAATCTCACCTGCTCTCTGCTTTTTTACCCGGCTGATTCTCTCCAGCTAAGACACCGGATCTTTTGTTGTGGTCCTTCACGTGCGCAAGACTTAATTACCACAAAAGTGCTTCCATCGGGGGGTGGTAGTCGTAGTTGTTGCTCTGCTCTTAAGTACATTGTACGCAGAGAGACCTCCTTTCCCGATTTCTTCTGTTAAACACCGCTCACAGCAGTATACAGTCCTTCTACGCGTTTCACCCTTACACTCAGGGCTTTTTCAAGATGCTGTATACCTCTATTTGGTTTCCTTAAAGGGACACTGTACCCAAAGTTTTTCTTTCGTGATTCAGATTTAAGCAACTTTCTAATTTACTCCTATTATCAAATTTTCTTAATTTACTTGGTATCTTTATTTGAAATGCAAGAATGTAACTTTAGATGCCGGCCCATTTTTTGTGAACAAACTGGGTTGTCCTTGCTGATTGGTGGATAAATTCATCAACCAATAAAAAAATTGCTGTCCAGAGTACTGAACCCCAAAAAAGCTCAGATGCCTTCTTTTTCAAATAAAGATAGCAAGAGAACGAAGAAAAATTGATAATAGGAGTAAATTAGAAAGTTGCTTAAAATTGTATGCTCTTTCTGAATTACAGAAGAAAAATTTTGGGTTCAGTGTCCCTTTAAGTACTCTGGAAACACCTGTAATTTCTTAGTCTTAGTTCACTTCCTCCTATAACCTGGAAGTTGTTCACCTGATAAGGTGGGATCCTCATGTTCACTCTCATACCGCTGTTTGCCTCATCTTTTGGTTTCAACATGCTGTTAATTTCACATATGTACATGCTATCTTTTGGTATTAGACTGCATAACTCTCTTTAATAATATAATATGCAAATATGAATAATATATGCTTGATTAACATTAAAATATAACATACTAGTGGCTGATATAATTAAAATTTCAAAATAATTTTCAAAAAACATAATTTATGTAAGAACTTACCTGATAAATTAATTTCTTTCATATTAGCAAGAGTCCATGAGCTCGTGACGTTTGGGATATACATTCCTACCAGGAGGGGCAAAGTTTCCCAAACCTTAAAATGACTATAAATACACCCCTCACCACACCCACAATTCAGTTTAACAAATAGCCAAGAAGTGGGGTGATAAGAAAGGAGCGAAAGCATAAAAAAATAAGGAATTGGAATAATTGTGCTTTATACAAAAAAATCATAACCACCACAAAAAAAGGGTGGGCCTCATGGACTCTTGCTAATATGAAAGAAATGAATTTATCAGGTAAGTTCTTACATAAATTATGTTTTCTTTCATGTAATTAGCAAGAGTCCATGAGCTAGTGACGTATGGGATAGCAGATACCCAAGATGTGGAACTTCCACGCAAGAGTCACTAGAGAGGGAGGGACAAAATAAAGACAGCCAATTCTGCTGAAAAAATAATCCACAACCCAAATCAAAAAAATGAAATAATAAACAGCAGAATCAAACTGAAACAGCTGCCTGAAGTACTTTTCTACCAAAAACTGCTTCTGAAGAAGAGAAAACATCAAAATGGTAGAATTTAGTAAAAGTATGCAAAGAAGACCAAGTTGATGCTTTGCAAATTTGATCAACAGAAGCTTCATTCCTAAAAGCCCAGAAAGTAGAAACTGACCTAGTAGAATGAGATGTAATCCTTTGAGGCGGGGACTTACTTGACTACATAAGCATGATGAATCAAAGACTTTAACCAAGATGCCAAAGAAATGGCAGAAGCCTTCTGACCTTTTCTGGAACCAGAAAAGATGACAAATAGACTAGAAGTCTTTCTAAAACCTTTAGTAGCTTCAACATAATATTTCAAAGCTCTAACTACATCCAAAGAATGTAAAGATTTCTCCAGAGAATTCTTAGGATTAGGACACAATGAAGGGACAACAATCTCTCTACTAATGTTGTTAGAATTCACAACCTTAGTTACAATTTAAATGAAGTCCGCAACACCGCCTTATCCTGATGAAATATCAGGAAAGGAGATTCACAAGAAAGAGCAGATAACTCAGAAACTATTCTAGCAGAAGAGATGGCTAAAAGGAACAACACTTTCCAAGAAAGTAATTTAATATCCAGAGAATGCATAGGTTCAAACGGAGGAGCCTGTAAAGCCCTCAGAGATTGACTTAATGACAGGCTTGATACGAACCAAAGCCTATACAAAACAATGAATATCAGGATGATTAGCAATCTTTCTGTGAAAAAGAACAGAAAGAGCAGAGATTTGACCTTTCAAAGAGCTTGCAGACAAACCCTTATCCAAACCATCCTGAAGAAACTGTAAAATTCTTGGAATTCTAAAAGAATGCCAAGAGAATTTATGAGAAGAACACCAAGAAATGTAAGTCTTCCAGACTCGATAATAAATCTTTCTAGACACAGATTTACGAGCCTGTATCATAGTATTTATCACCGAGTCAGAGAAACCTCTATGACTAAGAATCAAGCGTTCAATGTCCATACCTTCAAATTTAATGATTTGAGATCCTGATGGAAAAAAGGGCCTTGAGATAGAAGGTCTGGCCTTAACGGAAGTGTCCAAGGTTGGCAACTTGCCATCCAAACGAGATCCGCATACCAAAACCTGTGAGGCCATGCTGGAGCCACCAGCAATACAAACGAACGTTCCATTAGCATTTTGGAAATCACTTTTGGAAGAAGAACTAGAGGCGGAAAGATATAAGCAGGTTGATAATTCCAAGGAAGCGACAGCGCGTCCACTGCTTCCGCCTGAGGATCCCTGGATCTGGACAGATACCTGGGAAGTTTCTTGTTTAGATGAGAGGCCATCAGATCAATTTCTGGAAGTCCCCAGATATGAACAATCTGAAGAAATACCTCTGGGTGAAGAGACCATTCGCCCGGATGTAACGTCTGGCGACTGAGATAATCCGCTTCCCAATTGTCTACACCTGGGATATGAACCGCAGAGATTAGACAGGAGCTGGATTCCGCCCATACAAGTATCCGAGATACTTCTTTCATAGCTTGAGGACTGGGAGTCCCACCCTGATGATTGACATACGCCACGGTTGTGACATTGTCTGTCTGAAAACAAATAAACTATCCTCGCTTCAGAAGAGGCCAGAACTGAAGAGCTCTGAAAATCGCACGGAGTTCCAAAATGTTGATTGTTAATTTCGCCTCCTGAAATTCCCAAACCCCCTGCACTGTCAGAGATCCCCATACAGCTCCCCAACCTGAAAGACTCGCATCTGCTGAGATTACAGTCCAGGTTGGACGAACAAAAGAGGCTCCTTGAATTAGACGATGGTGATTCAACCACCAAGTCAGAGAAGATCGAACATTGGTATTTAAGGATATTAATTGTGATATCTTTGCATAATCCCTGCACCACTGGTTCAGCATACAAAGCTGAAGAGGTCTCATGTGAAAGCGAGCAAAGGGGATCGCGTCCGATGCAGCAGTCATGAGACCTAGAATTTCCATGCACAAAGCTACCGAAGGGAATGATTGAGACTGAAGGTTTCGACAAGCTGAAACCAACTTCAGACGTCTCTTTTTCTGTTAGAGACAGAGTCATGGACACTGAATCTATTTGAAAACCCAAAAAGGTTACCTTTGTCTGAAGAATCAATGAACTCTTTGGTAAATTGATCCTCCAACCATGTCTTTGAAGAAACAACACAAGTTGATTCGTATGAGATTCTGCAGAATGTAAAGACTGAGCAAGTACCAAGATATCGTCCAAATAAGGAAATACCGCAATACCCTGTTCTCTGATCACAGAGAGAAGGGCACCGAGAACCTTTGAAAAAATCCTTGGAGCTGTTGCTAGGCCAAACGGAAGGGCAACAAACTGGTAATGCTTGTCTAGAAAAGAGAATCTCAGGAACTGATAGTGATCTGGATGAATTGGAATATGAAGATATCCATCCTGTAAGTCTATTGTAGACATATAATTCCCTTGCTGAACAAAAGGCAGAATAGTCCTTATAGTCACCATTTTGAATGTTGGTATCCTTACATAACATTCAATATTTTTAGCTCCAGAACTGGTCTGAAGGAATTCTCCTTCTTTGGTACAATGAATAGATTTGAATAAAACCCCAGATCCTGTTCCAGAACTGGAACTGGCACAATTACCCCAGCCAACTCTAGGTCTGAAACACATTTCAGAAATGCCTGAGCCTTCACTGAGTTTACTGGAATGCGAGAGAGAAAAAATCTTCTCACAGGTGGTCTTACCTTGAAACCTATTCTGTACCCTTGTGAAACAATGTTCGGAATCCAAAGACTGTGAATCGAATTGATCCAAATATCTTTGAAAAATCGTAACCTGCCCCCTACCAGCTGTGCTGGAATGAGGGCCGCACCTTCATGTGGACTTGGGAGCTGGTTTTGACTTTCTAAAAGGCTTGGATTTATTCCAGACTGGAGATGGTTTCCAAACGGAAACCGTTCCTTTAGGGGAAGGGTCAGGCTTCTGTTCCTTATTCTGACGAAAGGAACGAAAACGATTAGCAGCCCTGTATTTACCTTTAAATTTTTTAAATAGTTTTTTTTATTTTTTATTGAGGTTGAAATAATACATTGGCAACAGTCTCATCTACAGAATACATTGTACAACTTATATGGTACTGGCATGACATTACACGAAGGGCACCTCATTTTTTAAATCTTATAGGTTTTGCGAGTTCCTCAGACAAGCAGGTCCAGTCGTAGGACCAAAAGTAAAACAAAACACTTGAGGACATGGCAACATAGATAATGCTAAAGATTGCAAATTCAACTTATGTGGGATAAACACAGATTGTAAAGTGTATACACAACATCAGAAATAGTAAAGCATAATAAAGGCATCAGGATGACTCTGTATAGAACAACATTTGTGAAAACATGGAATATAACCTCTGTTGGTTGTTATTTTAGTCCAATGATCGTTAGTACTGAGCCTCCATTAAAACATAGGCAATCTCAAAACCACTATCTTAAGTAAACTTCAGGAAACAGGGAATCACTGTAAAATCAATGATCCAGTGTTGAACCCCCGTGAGCCATTCTACAATGGTGCAGGGGAATACAAACTTAATCCTGGCTCAACAGGTAGGGCAGAGACTACTAAACTCTGCCAAAAGGTGTGCAGAGAGAAAGGGAGTCATCCCTAACCACACAGAGATGAGGGAGGAGAGGAGGGGGGGGGGAGGGGAAGGGAAGGGAGGGAAGGGGGGGGGAGGGGGAAAGGAAGGTAGAGTGGGAGGAAGGAAGGGTGGAAGGAGGGAGAGTGGGAAAAGGGGAAGGGGGGGAGGGAAGGAAGGGAGGGAGGAAGGGAGGGGGAAGGGGGAGGAAGGGGAAGGGGAGGGGGAAGGGGGGAATGGAAGGGGAAAGGGAAGGAGGGAAGGGGAAAGGGAAGGGGGGGGGAGGGGGAAAGGGAGGGGGGAAGGGAAGGGAGGGGGAAAGGTGGGAAGGGAGGGGGGGAGGGAGGGGGGAAGGAGGGAGGGGGGGAAGGAGGGAGGGAGGGGGGAAGGGGAGGGGGGAGGGAGGGGGGAAGGGGAGAGGGAGGGGGGGGAGGGGGGGGAAGGGAAGGGAGGGGGAGGAAGGGAAGGGAGGGGGAGGAAGGGAAGGGAGGGGGAGGAAGGGAAGGGAGGGGGGAGGAAGGGGAGGAAGGGGAGGGAGGGGGGGAAGGGGAGGGAGGGAAAGGAGGGAGGAGGGGAGGGCGGAGGAGAGGCCAAAAATAACAAATCTTACTATTATTAACTCACACTTCTACCATAGTGCCCAAAGATATTGAGAGAACAACAAAACATCATGACTAGCTGAAAAAGGACAACTAAGCGTATGGACAGTCCAGAATAAAATATACATTTCAGACAAGAGCTCCAGGTTAATCATATATGACCGTAGAATGCTAGGGTATGTAGGTTATCACCCTGACTATCCAAAGAACATTGTTGCTAATCATTTATACCTGTGTGGGCCCCAGTTAACATGTTCCAGGGTTTCTCATAAGGAAGACGCTAGGGGGATGTAATCTAGTGTATGCCTATTTATATGGTGTAATTTCCTAGGGTGTTAGCTGAATGTGACACAGTCTAAATAAGGGGCTTGTTACCCAAAGGTCTAAGTATATATCATTAGGTAACACTCTGACATATCGTTCATGATAGCCACTTAAATACAAGGCAGGGCACATAAATATATCAATTCTATAGATCTAAGTTAAACATAAGTTTGCATACAAGTAGTTTGAGGCTGGGAGTACTGCTTGTGGTAAACATACAGTGGTCCATACATTAACAAGAGTGAGGTACCGCCCTAGAAAAAACAGCACACAATAATAAAGAATGGTAACTGGATCTAAATGTATAACTTTGTCTACAGAGCAAATAACACCCTTCTATGAGGTATATAGACTGGGAAAATTAGAAAGTTATATTCTCAATGTCCCCTTCAGAGTTTTGCATACATGCGTCCCCAGTCCTACATCTTTAATAGTGCCTTTAGGGAAAGCCTCAGGCCCTAAGGCCGTCATTCATGTTCACTAATATCCAGGGTATATTTTAAACAGGACCATTATTCAGCCACTGGGCAGAGCATACAATTCAGAGGCCCATAGGTCCTGCCTGCAGCGTCCGATCAGCCTGTCTGCATGCGGGAAAAGCTATCTGTCTCCAGGCAAGGCCAAACAATGCAGAGATCGCTAGGGAAATATAGGTAAGGAGACCAGAGCATCCGAGGTCTCAAGCAGCGTTCCCCGCCAAGAGGCCACCAGAAGCTCATAAGTGTAGTGACCGGGGGAAGTGTGTTTAGTAAGTTGTGAGCGCTGCAGAGTTCCACCATTCCCTTCTCCGTGTGCGAGTGATCAGGTTTAATTTCCTCCCAATTACAAGGATCACCTGGGGCTGCTGAGGATGGATAGGTGTCCACTCTGGAGAGCACTCCCGTCAATACCAGCAGAGTGGGGCGCGTCTGGGGATTAGTAGGCGATGTGATACACTGAGCCACTCTTACTCCGCCATCTTCCTCAGTGTTTGTATTGTAGTGCGTTCGCGCCTCTTGCATTGTGACCAGGAAGGTGTCGAGTCTCTCACACAGCCGCCTCCCATGGTCTTCCAGCAGTTTTTTAATATCAGCGTATAGCAATTGGGTCTCCATGCCGGGCTGTGGCACACGATCCCCCAAGATGGCGCCTCAGAATGTGGCAGACATCTCCGCTTCCTCTACCTTTAAATTTTTTGTCCTGAGGCAAAAAGGTTCCTTTCCCCCCAGTAACAGTTGAAATAATTGAATCCAACTGTGAACCAAATAATTTATTACCTTGGAAAGAAAGAGAAAGTAAAGTTGACTTAGAAGTCATATCTGCATTCCAAGATTTAAGCCATAAAGCTCTTCTAGCTAAAATAGCTAAATACATATACCTGACATCAATTCTAATGATATCAAAAATGGCATCACAAATAAAGTTATTAGCATGTTGAAGACGTTTAACAATGCTATAAGCATTATGGTCTGACACTTGTTGCGCTAAAGCCTCCAACCAAAAAGTGGAAGCTGCAGCAACATCATCCGAAGAAATAGCAGGTCTAAGAAGATTACCTGAACATAAATAAGCTCTCCTTAGAAAGGATTCAAGCTTCCTATCTAAAGGATCCTTAAAGGAAGTACTATCCGCCGTAGGAATAGTAGTACGTTTAGCAAGAGTAGAGATAGCCCCATCAACTTTAGGGATTTTGTCCCAAAACTCTAATCTATCAGATGGCACAGGGTACAATTTCTTAAACCTTGGAGAAGGAGTAAATGAGGTACCCAGACTATTCCATTCCCTAGAAATTACTTCTGAAATAGCATCAGGAACTGGAAAAACTTCTGGAATAACTACATGAGGTTTAAAAACCGAATTTAAACGCTTAGTAGATTTAGTATCAAGAGGACTAGACTCCTCCATATCTAATGCAATCAATACTTCTTTAAGTAAAGAACGAATAAATTCCATTTTAAATAAATATGAAGATATATCAGTGTCAATATCTGAGGCAGAATCTTCTGAACCAGATAGATCCTCATCAGAAACAGATAAGTCAGAATGATGGCGGTCACTTAAAAAATTCATCTGAAATATGAGAAGTTTTAAAAGACCTTTTACGTTTGCTGGAAGGAGGAATAACAGACAGATCCTTCCTAATAGAATTATAAACAAATTCTTTCACATTAATAGGGACATCCTGAACATTAGATGTTGAAGGAAAAACAACGGGTAAAGGATTATTACTAATGGAAACACTATCTGCATTAGAAAGTTTATCATGACAGCTAACACAAACTACAGCCGGAGGAACAGATACCAAAAGTTTACAACAAATGCACTTAACTTTGGTAGAACCAGCATCAGGCAGCGTCTTTCCAGAAGTAGATTCTGATCCAGGGTCAGGTTGAGACATCTTGCAATATGTAATAGAAAAAACAACATATCAAGCAAAATTATCAAATTCCTTAAATGACAGTTTCAGGAATGGGAAAAAATGCCAAATGAACAAGCCTCTAGCAACCAGAAGAAATGAAAAAGTGAGACTTAAATAGTGTGGAAAAAGGTGGAGACAAAAATGAAGCCCACATTTTTTGGCGCCAAGTATGACACCCACATTATTGGCGCCAAGTATGACGTCCACATTATTGGCGCCAAGTACAACGCCCATATTTTTTGGCGCCAAGAATGACGCCACATCCTCTGATGGCGAAAAAAACGACGCCCACATTTTTTGGCGCAAAAGAACATCTGAAACACATAAAAGTAAAAAATGACGCAACCACGAATAAACTTCCGGCGTCAATTAAGGCGCCGGAAATGACAAAATTTTGCGCCAAAAAAGTTTGCGCCAAGAATGACGCAATAAATTGAAGTATTTCAGCCCCCGCGAGCCTAACAGCCCGCAGGGAAAAAAGTCAATTGAAAATAATTTTAAGGTAAGAAAAAATATTTATTCATATGCATTATCCCAAATAATGAAACTGACAGTCTGAATGAAGGAATACTGATTATCCTGAATCATGGCAAATATACGTTTAAACACATATATTTAGAACTTTACATATAAAGTGCCCAACCATAGCTTAGAGTGTCATAAATAAAATAAGACTTACTTACCCTAAGACACTCATCTACATATAGTAGATAGCCAAACCTGTACTGAAACGAGAATCAGTAGAGGTAATGGTATATAAGAGTATATCGTCGATCTGAAAAGAGAGGTAGGAGAAGAAATCTCTACGACCGATAACAGAGAACCTATGAAATAGATCACCTAGAGGAAGACCATTGTATTCAAATAGGCAATACTCTCTTCACATCCCTCTGACATTCACTGCACTCTGAGAGGAAAACCAGGCTCCAGCCTGCTGCGAAGCGCATATCAACTTAGAATCTAGCACAAACTTACTTCACCACCTCCATGGGAGGCAAAGTTTGTAAAACTGAATTGTGGGTGTGGTGAGGGGTGTATTTATAGGCATTTTGAGGTTTGGGAAACTTTGCCCCTCCTGGTAGGAATGTATATCCCATACGTCACTAGCTCATGGACTCTTGCTAATTACATGAAAGAAAAGTTTTCTTCCCATTCCGGGTATTGAACCCTTGATCTCATATTCTAAAGCCACAGAGTTCCCTCTAGGCTATAGTGTCTAATATATCCTATTTACTATAGATTTCATATATATCCTTTTTTCTTTATTTTTTTCACAATTTTTTGGATATTATTTTTCTGTAGTGCTTCTTATGACCTACTTTAACTTGATTACAACTTATTCATGCCCTTTTTAAAGTTCTATAATCTAATAATTATATAAAGATTATTATCCCTATTTGGGAAATTTTTTATTCATGTTGGGAATTGAACTCAGGTCTCTTCATTCTAAGGCTAACATGATTACCTCCATACCATAATAACCAGAATCTAGAATCTCCTTTTTCTAGGTGTTAATATCTTTATAAGTTGAATTACTTGTTCTTTCTTATGTCTTTCTTACTATAGGTTCATCTAGTTTTTCAATCTTAAATATATTATTCTTAGTCTGCCTTCTAGTTTTCTTAAGTTAAAAAGGGGCTGATGTCTAACTCAGAATTGAGACCATTAGGGTATAAGGTGTTGAAATTATAAATGGTCTCTGCTTCCTTTTTGAGTAAGAGGTTCTCAAAATTTCCCCCTCTCCAACTTCCTTTTACTTTACATAGACCACAAAATTTTAATTCATTCACGTTGTTTTTATGGACTGTCCTGAAATGCTGATACAAGTGTGTCTCTAATTTCCCTTTCTCAATATGCCAGAGGTGCTCTCGTATTCTGTCTCGAAGCATTCTTGATGTTTCACCTATGTAGACAAGATTACAGGAGCACTGTAGCATATATATTACACCTCTGGTGCTACACCTTATTGTATCTTTTATTTTAAAATCAATGTCTGTTCCAGGGATGTTTATATTTTTCTTTTTCGTGCTATGTTTGCACGATTTGCAAGAGATGCATGGATAGAATCCACTTACCTCTTTACCCCATAAATCCTTATCTTTACTTCTCAAATTAGTTCTCTTATACTCACTGGGTGCCAGTAGTGATTTTAGGTTTTTTGCCCTTTTAAATACTATTCTCGGGTAAGGTGGCAGTTTATCTCCTACTATAGGATCATTTTTAATTATGTGCCAATGTTTTCTTAGAATTCTTTTTATTACATGATGATCATCATTGTATTGAGTTATAAAAGGTACATCAAATTCATCTTTCGTGCACTTATTTTTTGTTTTATAAGTTAGTAAGGAGTTTCTGTCTCTGTCCCTTGCTCTTGTCATCGCTTTTATCACTATTTCTTTCTTATAATCTCTTTCATTAAATTTTTCTTCTAGTATTTTAATTTGTGTTTCAAAGTCACTCAGTGCAGTTTTTTCTGATTCTCAGACATTGCCCCACTGGTATATTACTTTTCCATTTATTGAAGTGGCAACTCGAGGCATGAATATAATTATTGGAATCAGTCGGTTTGAAGTGTGTTTTTGTGACCACCTTATCTTCTATTCTTATGTCTAGATCTAAAAATGTCATTTGAACCTTACTAATCTGATATGTGAAGCTTAGACCCCTATCATTATGGTTCATGGTTTCAAAAACATTTTGTAGAGATTCTTCACTTCCATTCCAGACAATAATGATATCGTCAATGTACCTCTTAAATAGCACGAGATTCGCACCGAGCTCAGCAAACTGGAGGAATCTATTCTCCCAATCTCCCATGAATAGATTTGCGTAACTCGGTGCGAATCTCGTGCCCATTGAGGTTCCTTCTATCTGTAGATAATATTGAGTATCGAAGGAGAAAAAGTTATGCTCCAGAATAAACCTTATACTTTCAAGTAAAAACTCTCTTTGTTCTTTACAGATGTCTTTGTCTTTTGTTATAAACCCCTCTACTGCCTCTATCCCTAAGTTGTGGTTTATGTTCGTATATAGGGAAACCACGTCGCAGGTTGCCAATAAATAATTACTTTCCCATTTTAAATCTTTTAATGTTCTTAGAATACTTGTGGAGTCTTTCAGATACGAATTTAAATCAACTACGTATTTTTGGAGAGATTTGTCTACATATTCTGATAGCTTGGCCGTGAGGGATCCTATCCCCGACACGATAGGTCTTCCTGGTGGATTTAAAGGATTTTTGTGTACTTTGGGCAAGTAGTAGAATATAGGTATTATTAATATAGGTATTATTAATATAGGTATTACGGGGAACTGTGGTTTTATGTAAAAATTAATTGACAAAAAGACGTATAGAAAATTAAAATTAGATCCAACAAAAAAGTACTTAGAAAAACTTAATAAGATTCTAGATAAAGGCAAAGAGAAGGGCATACTAACAGAAAAACAGAATTTATGTTTACCTGATAAATTACTTTCTCCAACGGTGTGTCCGGTCCACGGCGTCATCCTTACTTGTGGGATATTCTCTTCCCCAACAGGAAATGGCAAAGAGCCCAGCAAAGCTGGTCACATGATCCCTCCTAGGCTCCGCCTACCCCAGTCATTCGACCGACGTTAAGGAGGAATATTTGCATAGGAGAAACCATATGGTACCGTGGTGACTGTAGTTAAAGAAAATAAATTATCAGACCTGATTAAAAAAACCAGGGCGGGCCGTGGACCGGACACACCGTTGGAGAAAGTAATTTATCAGGTAAACATAAATTCTGTTTTCTCCAACATAGGTGTGTCCGGTCCACGGCGTCATCCTTACTTGTGGGAACCAATACCAAAGCTTTAGGACACGGATGAAGGGAGGGAGCAAATCAGGTCACCTAAATGGAAGGCACCACGGCTTGCAAAACCTTTCTCCCAAAAATAGCCTCAGAAGAAGCAAAAGTATCAAACTTGTAAAATTTGGTAAAAGTGTGCAGTGAAGACCAAGTCGCTGCCCTACATATCTGATCAACAGAAGCCTCGTTCTTGAAGGCCCATGTGGAAGCCACAGCCCTAGTGGAATGAGCTGTGATTCTTTCGGGAGGCTGCCGTCCGGCAGTCTCGTAAGCCAATCTGATGATGCTTTTAATCCAAAAAGAGAGAGAGGTAGAAGTTGCTTTTTGACCTCTCCTTTTACCGGAATAAACAACAAACAAGGAAGATGTTTGTCTAAAATCCTTTGTAGCATCTAAATAGAATTTTAGAGCGCGAACAACATCCAAATTGTGCAACAAACGTTCCTTCTTTGAAACTGGTTTCGGACATAGAGAAGGTACGATAATCTCCTGGTTAATGTTTTTGTTAGAAACAACTTTTGGAAGAAAACCAGGTTTAGTACGTAAAACCACCTTATCTGCATGGAACACCAGATAAGGAGGAGAACACTGCAGAGCAGATAATTCTGAAACTCTTCTAGCAGAAGAAATTGCAACTAAAAACAAAACTTTCCAAGATAATAACTTAATATCAACGGAATGCAAGGGTTCAAACGGAACCCCCTGAAGAACTGAAAGAACTAAATTGAGACTCCAAGGAGGAGTCAAAGGTTTGTAAACAGGCTTAATTCTAACCAGAGCCTGAACAAAGGCTTGAACATCTGGCACAGCGGCCAGCTTTTTGTGAAGTAACACAGACAAGGCAGAAATCTGTCCCTTCAGGGAACTTGCAGATAATCCTTTTTCCAATCCTTCTTGAAGGAAGGATAGAATCCTAGGAATCTTAACCTTGTCCCAAGGGAATCCTTTAGATTCACACCAACAGATATATCTTTTCCAAATTTTGTGGTAAATCTTTCTAGTTACAGGCTTTCTGGCCTGAACAAGAGTATCGATAACAGAATCTGAGAACCCTCGCTTCGATAAGATCAAGCGTTCAATCTCCAAGCAGTCAGCTGGAGTGAAACCAGATTCGGATGTTCGAACGGACCCTGAACAAGAAGGTCTCGTCTCAAAGGTAGCTTCCAAGGAGGAGCCGATGACATATTCACCAGATCTGCATACCAAGTCCTGCGTGGCCACGCAGGAGCTATCAAGATCACCGACGCCCTCTCCTGATTGATCCTGGCTACCAGCCTGGGGATGAGAGGAAACGGCGGGAACACATAAGCTAGTTTGAAGGTCCAAGGTGCTACTAGTGCATCCACTAGAGCCGCCTTGGGATCCCTGGATCTGGACCCGTAGCAAGGAACTTTGAAGTTCTGACGAGAGGCCATCAGATCCATGTCTGGAATGCCCCACAGCTGAGTGACTTGGGCAAAGATTTCCGGATGGAGTTCCCACTCCCCCGGATGCAATGTCTGACGACTCAGAAAATCCGCTTCCCAATTTTCCACTCCTGGGATGTGGATAGCAGACAGGTGGCAGGAGTGAGACTCCGCCCATAGAATGATTTTGGTCACTTCTTCCATCGCCAGGGAACTCCTTGTTCCCCCCTGATGGTTGATGTACGCAACAGTTGTCATGTTGTCTGATTGAAACCGTATGAACTTGGCCCTCGCTAGCTGAGGCCAAGCCTTGAGAGCATTGAATATCGCTCTCAGTTCCAGAATATTTATCGGTAGAAGAGATTCTTCCCGAGACCAAAGACCCTGAGCTTTCAGGGATCCCCAGACCGCGCCCCAGCCCATCAGACTGGCGTCGGTCGTGACAATGACCCACTCTGGTCTGCGGAATGTCATCCCTCGTGACAGGTTGTCCAGGGACAGCCACCAACGGAGTGAGTCTCTGGTCTTCTGATTTACTTGTATCTTCGGAGACAAGTCTGTATAGTCCCCATTCCACTGACTGAGCATGCACAGTTGTAATGGTCTTAGATGAATGCGTGCAAAAGGAACTATGTCCATTGCCGCTACCATCAACCCGATCACTTCCATGCACTGAGCTATGGAAGGAAGAGGAACGGAATGAAGTATCCAACAAGAGTCTAGAAGTTTTGTTTTTCTGGCCTCTGTCAGAAAAATCCTCATTTCTAAGGAGTCTATTATTGTTCCCAAGAAGGGAACCCTTGTTGACGGAGATAGAGAACTCTTTTCCACGTTCACTTTCCATCCGTGAGATCTGAGAAAGGCCAGGACAATGTCCGTGTGAGCCTTTGCTTGAGGAAGGGACGACGCTTGAATCAGAATGTCGTCCAAGTAAGGTACTACAGCAATGCCCCTTGGTCTTAGCACAGCTAGAAGGGACCCTAGTACCTTTGTGAAAATCCTTGGAGCAGTGGCTAATCCGAAAGGAAGCGCCACGAACTGGTAATGTTTGTCCAGGAATGCGAACCTCAGGAACCGATGATGTTCCTTGTGGATAGGAATATGTAGATACGCATCCTTTAAATCCACCGTGGTCATGAATTGACCTTCCTGGATGGAAGGAAGAATAGTTCGAATGGTTTCCATCTTGAACGATGGAACCTTGAGAAACTTGTTTAAGATCTTGAGATCTAAGATTGGTCTGAACGTTCCCTCTTTTTTGGGAACTATAAACAGATTGGAGTAGAACCCCATCCCTTGTTCTCTTAATGGAACGGGATGAATCACTCCCATTTTTAACAGGTCTTCTACACAATGTAAGAATGCCTGTCTTTTTATGTGGTCTGAAGACAACTGAGACCTGTGGAACCTCCCCCTTGGGGGAAGTCCCTTGAATTCCAGAAGATAACCTTGGGAGACTATTTCTAGCGCCCAAGGATCCAGAACATCTCTTGCCCAAGCCTGAGCGAAGAGAGAGAGTCTGCCCCCCACCAGATCCGGTCCCGGATCGGGGGCCAACATTTCATGCTGTCTTGGTAGCAGTGGCAGGTTTCTTGGCCTGCTTTCCCTTGTTCCAGCCTTGCATTGGTCTCCAAGCTGGCTTGGCTTGAGAAGTATTACCCTCTTGCTTAGAGGACGTAGCACCTTGGGCTGGTCCGTTTCTACGAAAGGGACGAAAATTAGGTTTATTTTTTGCCTTGAAAGGCCGATCCTGAGGAAGGGCGTGGCCCTTACCCCCAGTGATATCCGAGATAATCTCTTTCAAGTCAGGGCCAAACAGCGTTTTCCCCTTGAAAGGAATGTTAAGTAGCTTTTTCTTGGAAGACGCATCAGCCGACCAAGATTTCAACCAAAGCGCTCTGCGCGCCACAATAGCAAACCCAGAATTCTTAGCCGTTAACCTAGCCAATTGCAAAGTGGCGTCTAGGGTGAAAGAATTAGCCAATTTGAGAGCATTGATTCTGTCCATAATCTCCTCATAAGGAGGAGAATCACTGTCGACCGCCTTTATCAGCTCATCGAACCAGAAACATGCGGCTGTAGCGACAGGGACAATGCATGAAATTGGTTGTAGAAGGTAACCCTGCTGAACAAACATCTTTTTAAGCAAACCTTCTAATTTTTTATCCATAGGATCTTTGAAAACACAACTATCCTCTATGGGGATAGTGGTGCGTTTGTTTAAAGTGGAAACCGCTCCCTCGACCTTGGGGACTGTCTGCCATAAGTCCTTTCTGGGGTCGACCATAGGAAACAATTTTTTAAAAATGGGGGGAGGGACGAAAGGAATACCGGGCCTTTCCCATTCTTTATTAACAATGTCCGCCACCCGCTTGGGTATAGGAAAAGCTTCTGGGAGCCCCGGCACCTCTAGGAACTTGTCCATTTTACATAGTTTCTCTGGGATGACCAACTTGTCACAATCATCCAGAGTGGATAATACCTCCTTAAGCAGAATGCGGAGATGTTCCAACTTAAATTTAAATGCAATCACATCAGGTTCAGCTTGTTGAGAAATGTTCCCTGAATCAGTAATTTCTCCCTCAGACAAAACCTCCCTGGCCCCATCAGACTGAGTTAGAGGCCCTTCAGAAATATTAATATCAGCGTCGTCATGCTCTTCAGTATCTAAAACAGAGCAGTCGCGCTTACGCTGATAAGTGTTCATTTTGGCTAAAATGTTTTTGACAGAATTATCCATTACAGCCGTTAATTGTTGCATAGTAAGGAGTATTGGCGCGCTAGATGTACTAGGGGCCTCCTGAGTGGGCAAGACTCGTGTAGACGAAGGAGGGAATGATGCAGTACCATGCTTACTCCCCTCACTTGAGGAATCATCTTGGGCATCATTGTCATTGTCACATAAATCACATTTATTTAAATGAATAGGAATTCTGGCTTCCCCACATTCAGAACACAGTCTATCTGGTAGTTCAGACATGTTAAACAGGCATAAACTTGATAACAAAGTACAAAAAACGTTTTAAAATAAAACCGTTACTGTCACTTTAAATTTTAAACTGAACACACTTTTTTACTGCAAATGCGAAAAAACATGAAGGAATTGTTCAAAATTCACCAAATTTTCACCACAGTGTCTTAAAGCCTTAAAAGTATTGCACACCAAATTTGGAAGCTTTAACCCTTAAAATAACGGAACCGGAGCCGTTTTGAACTTTAACCCCTTTACAGTCCCTGGTATCTGCTTTGCTGAGACCCAACCAAGCCCCAAGGGGAATACGATACCAAATGACGCCTTCAGAAAGTCTTTTCTAAGTATCAGAGCTCCTCTCACATGCGACTGCATGCCATGCCTCTCAAAAACAAGTGCGCAACACCGGCGCGAAAATGAGGCTCTGCCTATGCTTTGGGAAAGCCCCTAAAGAATAAGGTGTCTAAAACAGTGCCTGCCGATATTATTATATCAAAATACCCAGATAAAATGATTCCTCAAGGCTAAATATGTGTTAATAATCAATCGATTTAGCCCAAAAAAAGTCTACAGTCTTAATAAGCCCTTTTTGAAGCCCTTATTTACAATCGTAATAAACATGGCTTACCGGATCCCAGAGGGAAAATGACAGCTTCCAGCATTACATCGTCTTGTTAGAATGTGTCATACCTCAAGCAGCAAGAGACTGCTCACTGTTCCCCCAACTGAAGTTAATTGCTCTCAACAGTCCTGTGTGGAACAGCCATGGATTTTAGTGACGGTTGCTAAAATCATTTTCCTCATACAAACAGAAATCTTCATCTCTTTTCTGTTTCTGAGTAAATAGTACATACCAGCACTATTTCAAAATAACAAACTCTTGATTGAATAATAAAAACTACAGTTAAACACTAAAAAACTCTAAGCCATCTCCGTGGAGATGTTGCCTGTACAACGGCAAAGAGAATGACTGGGGTAGGCGGAGCCTAGGAGGGATCATGTGACCAGCTTTGCTGGGCTCTTTGCCATTTCCTGTTGGGGAAGAGAATATCCCACAAGTAAGGATGACGCCGTGGACCGGACACACCTATGTTGGAGAAAAGAGTATCTATACATAAAACCACAGTTCCCCGTAATACCTATATTCTACTACTTGCCCAAAGTACACAAAAATCCTTTAAATCCACCAGGAAGACCTATCGTGTCGGGGAAAGGATCCCTCACGGCCAATCTATCAGAATATGTAGACAAATTTCTCCAAAAATACATAGTTAATTTAAATTCGGATCTGAAAGACTCCACAAGTATTCTAAGAATATTAAAAGATTTAAAATGGGAAAGTAATTATTTATTGGCAGCCTGCGACATGGTTTCGCTATATACGAACATAAACCACAACTTAGAGATAGAGGCAGTAGAGGGGTTTATAACAAAAGACAAAGACAACTGTAAAGAACAAAGAGTTTTTACTTGAAAGTATAAGGTTTATTCTGGAGCATAACTTTTTCTCCTTCGATACTCAATATTATCTACAGATAGAAGGAACTGCAATGGGCACGAGATTCGCACCGAGTTACGCAAATCTATTCATGGGAGATTGGGAGAATAGATTCCTCCAGTTTGCTGAGCTTGGTGCGAATCTCGTGCTATTTAAGAGGTACATTGACGATATCATTATTGTCTGGAATGGAAGTGAAGAATCTCTACAAAATGTTTTTGAAACCATGAACCATAATGATAGGGGTCTAAGCTTCACATATCAGATTAGTAAGGTTCAAATGACATTTTTAGATCTAGACATAAGAATAGAAGATAAGGTGGTCACAAAAACACACTTCAAACCGACTGATTCCAATAATTATATTCATGCCTCGAGTTGCCACTTCAATAAATGGAAAAGTAACATACCAGTGGGGCAATGTCTGAGAATCAGAAAAAACTGCACTAAGATGAGTGACTTTGAAACACAAATTAAAATACTAGAAGAAAAATTTAATGAAAGAGGTTATAAGAAAGAAATAGTGAAAAAAGCGATGACAAGAGCAAGGGACACAGACAGAAACTCCTTACTAACTTATAAAACAAAAAATAAGTGCACAAAAGATGAATTTGATGTACCTTTTATAACTCAATACAATGATGATCATCATGTAATAAGAAGAATTCTAAGAAAACATTGGCCCATAATTAAAAATGATCCTATAGTAGGAGATAAACTGCCACCTTACCCGAGAATAGTATTTAAAAGGGCAAAAAACCTAAAATCACTACTGGCACCCAGTGAGTATAAGAGAACTAATTCGAGAAGTAAAGATAAGGATTTATGGGGTAAAGAGGTAAGTGGATTCTATCCATGCATCTCTTGCAAATCGTGCAAACATAGCACGAAAAAGAAAAATATAAACATCCCTGGAACAGACATTGATTTTAAAATAAAAGATACAATAAGGTGTAGCACCAGAGGTGTAATATATATGCTACAGTGCTCCTGTAATCTTGTCTACATAGGTGAAACATCAAGAATGCTTCGAGACAGAATACGAGAGCACCTCTGGCATATTGAGAAAGGGAAATTAGAGACACACTTGTATCAGCATTTCAGGACAGTCCATAAAAACAACGTGAATGAATTAAAATTTTGGGGTCTATGTAAAGTAAAAGGAAGTTGGAGAGGGGGAAATTTTGAGAACCTCTTACTCAAAAAGGAAGCAGAGACCATTTATAATTTCAACACCTTATACCCTAATGGTCTCAATTCTGAGTTAGACATCAGCCCCTTTTTAACTTAAGACAACTAGAAGGCAGACTAAGAATAAAATATTTAAGATTGAAAAACTAGATGAACCTATAGTAAGAAAGACATAAGAAAGAACAAGTAATTCAACTTATAAAGATATTAACACCTAGAAAAAGGAGATTCTAGATTCTGGTCATTATGGTATGGAGGTAATCATGTTAGCCTTAGAATGAAGAGACCTGAGTTCACTTCGCAACATGAATAAAACATTTCCCAAATAGGGGTAATAATCTTTATATAATTATTAGATTATAGAACTTTAAAAAGGGCACAAATAAGTTAAAGTAAGTAATCAAGTTAAAGTAGGTCATAAGAAGCACTACAGAAAAATAATATCCAAAAAATTGTGAAAAAAATAAAGAAAAAAGGATATATATGAAATCTATAGTAAATAGGATATATTAGACACTATAGCCTAGAGGGAACTCTGTGGCTTTAGAATATGAGATCAAGGGTTCAATACCCGGAATGGGAAGAAAACTTTTTTGAAAATTATTTTGAAATTTTAATTATATCAGCGACTAGTATGTTATATTTTAATGTTAAAGGGACAGTCAACACCAGAATTTTAGGGATGGGTATCTGACAATACCCTGTTGTTTTTCCTTTTTTAATGGCATAGAAAACTTTAAAACTAAATGCATTAGTACAGTGGCAATTGGTCTAAATTAGCATTAATACCTTGGGGCTTATTTAAAAACCACTAGTGGCAATTGTCAAAAGCTATTCACAGGCTAATAGAATAATGGTTACAACCGCTAACCTGTGAAATCAACCGCACTGATATAGATCCCTAGAACTTTATAAAAATATCATAAAGCTATAGCGGTTAGCGAGTGGCAATTTTGAAGAGCCAATTATGGGTCTTTATTATAACTGTTAGTCACCTATTCGGGCAGCTCCAGCTTATACCGCACCAATCACTTGGTGATAGCATAAGTGCATAAAAGCCGGGTACTGGCAATGACAGTGCCATAATACAACTTTAAGTATTTCTACGGTATGAAGCTGGAATAGCTAACTTTAGAAGAAATCAAAAGACAGCCACTTTAGAAGAAAATAAAGACTAATAACTTTTGGATATTCCTAAGTTATAACAGCCAGAGCTTATAATTGGTTACCTAAACGTATACTGTAACCACCAGCGACAGGCTATTGATACATAAATTAAGTGGGCTGCATAGAATATATTATTCAAATAAACTTTTATAAATACCCAGAATACCGCTTTCTATGTATTAAATTATGTATATTATAAAAGTAAAAATATGCAAAGTCTGCCAAGTGACTAAAAATAATAGATAATAGACCAAGTGAGATATTTTCTGCCACAAAGTATACACCACTGAAGTTCGTACACCTAAGCACCTACACATGCTAGACTTAAATCTAAGTCACCAAAAAAACCCTGTTGCAAAAATTGATTAACTATACAGTATATATTAAATTACAAAAGAATATATACATATTCATATATCCAGGCTATTTGAGCCACTTCTGATACTCCAAAAAAAGAAAAAAATCTATACTGTAATTATATATTGTATATACACGCCAACAATATAATCTATTGCAACACAAGGGACAATATAGTAAGGTTGAGTTTAATCCATATTATGAACTTGCAACTATCAGGGACTCAGTAATTTATCTGAAGGAGTGAATAATGTTTATATAGAGATTCACTTATCCAGAAAGTGAAAAATACCAAATTACCCAGGTATATTAGTTACTAAGTATCCTTCATTGATAGTAATTTGTCATTTACTTTTCTAAAACGATTGCACAACTATATATGTGAATGTCTGCATGATAGAATTTTGAATTACACAGTGGTGTATAATACCCCAAGACACAAGCCAATTATCCATTGGATAGATTTATATTTACTATTTATATAATCCAAGAATATTTCAAAATAGAGGTAATCTATCCACTTGATATTTAGTGCCACTTTTTTATCTTCAGTAAAGTTGCTATGTGTTTTTAAAGTACACACACTTACACACAAATATTTTAATCAAATTTTGATTCAATAAAAGTTATGTTTTAATTTCCTTTCAACCCTTTGGCTCACAATGGCTGTTTAAGTTTCATATTTATACTAATAACTTCACAAGGAACTGAAGTGCTACTTAGGTGCATTCTTTCAGTCTCTATCTTCTATGATATAGACTATACTCTTAACCAACACCAGAATTTTTGTTGTTTTAAAAGATAGATAATCCCTTTATTACCCATTCCCCAGTTATAATAATATACTTTTTACCTCTGTGATTAACTTGTATCTAAGCATCTTCTGACAGCCCCCTGATCACATGACATTTTATTTATTATCTTTTGACTTTCATTTTAGCCACTTAGTGCAGTGTCTGCCACAATTCACGGGCGTGCTCACAATGTTATCTATAGGGATTACCTATACTAGCTCTCCCCTGCTGTGAAAAGCAAATACAAAAGCATGTGATTAGAGGCGGCCTTCAAGGGCTTAGAAATTATCATATGAGCCTTGCTAGGTCTAGCTTTCAACTAAGAATAACAGCAAAATTGGTGATAAAAGTAAATTGGAAAGTTGTTTAAAATTGCATGCCCTATTTGAAACATGAAAGTTTTTCTTGGACTTGACTGTCCCTTTAATCAAGCATATATTATTCATATTTGCAAATTATATTATTAAAGAGAGTTATGCAGTCTAATACCCAAAGATAGCATGTACATATGTGAAATTAACAGCATGTTGAAACCAAAAGATGAGGCAAACAGCGGTATGAGAGTGAACATGAGGATCCCACCTTATCAGGTGAACAACTTCCAAGTTATAGGAGGAAGTGAACTCAGACTAAGAAATTACAGGTGTTTCCAGAGTACTTAAGGAAATAAAATAGAGGTATACAGCATCTTGAAAAAGCCCTGAGTGTAAGGGTGAAACGAGTAGGACTGTATACTGCTGTGAGCGGTGTTTAACAGAAGAAATCGGGAAAGGAGGTCTCTCTGCGTACAGTGTACTTAAGAGCAGAGCAACAACTACGACTACCACCCCCCCCCCCGGATGGAAGCACTTTTGTGGTAATTAAGTCTTACGATAGTGAAGGACCACAACAAAATATCCGGTGGGCAAAGACGCGCAGTACACAGCGTGTCTCAGCTGGAGAGAATCAGCCGGGTAAAAAAGCCGAGAGCAGGTGAGATTACACACACATTTGGAGCTCCCTGCACAAAAAAACAGAATTTATGTTTACCTGATAAATTACTTTCTCCAACGGTGTGTCCGGTCCACGGCGTCATCCTTACTTGTGGGATATTCTCTTCCCCAACAGGAAATGGCAAAGAGCCCAGCAAAGCTGGTCACATGATCCCTCCTAGGCTCCGCCTACCCCAGTCATTCGACCGACGTTAAGGAGGAATATTTGCATAGGAGAAACCATATGGTACCGTGGTGACTGTAGTTAAAGAAAATAAATTATCAGACCTGATTAAAAAAACCAGGGCGGGCCGTGGACCGGACACACCGTTGGAGAAAGTAATTTATCAGGTAAACATAAATTCTGTTTTCTCCAACATAGGTGTGTCCGGTCCACGGCGTCATCCTTACTTGTGGGAACCAATACCAAAGCTTTAGGACACGGATGAAGGGAGGGAGCAAATCAGGTCACCTAAATGGAAGGCACCACGGCTTGCAAAACCTTTCTCCCAAAAATAGCCTCAGAAGAAGCAAAAGTATCAAACTTGTAAAATTTGGTAAAAGTGTGCAGTGAAGACCAAGTCGCTGCCCTACATATCTGATCAACAGAAGCCTCGTTCTTGAAGGCCCATGTGGAAGCCACAGCCCTAGTGGAATGAGCTGTGATTCTTTCGGGAGGCTGCCGTCCGGCAGTCTCGTAAGCCAATCTGATGATGCTTTTAATCCAAAAAGAGAGAGAGGTAGAAGTTGCTTTTTGACCTCTCCTTTTACCGGAATAAACAACAAACAAGGAAGATGTTTGTCTAAAATCCTTTGTAGCATCTAAATAGAATTTTAGAGCGCGAACAACATCCAAATTGTGCAACAAACGTTCCTTCTTTGAAACTGGTTTCGGACACAGAGAAGGTACGATAATCTCCTGGTTAATGTTTTTGTTAGAAACAACTTTTGGAAGAAAACCAGGTTTAGTACGTAAAACCACCTTATCTGCATGGAACACCAGATAAGGAGGAGAACACTGCAGAGCAGATAATTCTGAAACTCTTCTAGCAGAAGAAATTGCAACTAAAAACAAAACTTTCCAAGATAATAACTTAATATCAACGGAATGCAAGGGTTCAAACGGAACCCCCTGAAGAACTGAAAGAACTAAATTGAGACTCCAAGGAGGAGTCAAAGGTTTGTAAACAGGCTTAATTCTAACCAGAGCCTGAACAAAGGCTTGAACATCTGGCACAGCGGCCAGCTTTTTGTGAAGTAACACAGACAAGGCAGAAATCTGTCCCTTCAGGGAACTTGCAGATAATCCTTTTTCCAATCCTTCTTGAAGGAAGGATAGAATCCTAGGAATCTTAACCTTGTCCCAAGGGAATCCTTTAGATTCACACCAACAGATATATTTTTTCCAAATTTTGTGGTAAATCTTTCTAGTTACAGGCTTTCTGGCCTGAACAAGAGTATCGATAACAGAATCTGAGAATCCTCGCTTCGATAAGATCAAGCGTTCAATCTCCAAGCAGTCAGCTGGAGTGAAACCAGATTCTGATGTTCGAACGGACCCTGAACAAGAAGGTCTCGTCTCAAAGGTAGCTTCCAAGGAGGAGCCGATGACATATTCACCAGATCTGCGTACCAAGTCCTGCGTGGCCACGCAGGAGCTATCAAGATCACCGACGCCCTCTCCTGATTGATCCTGGCTACCAGCCTGGGGATGAGAGGAAACGGCGGGAACACATAAGCTAGTTTGAAGGTCCAAGGTGCTACTAGTGCATCCACTAGAGCCGCCTTGGGATCCCTGGATCTGGACCCGTAGCAAGGAACTTTGAAGTTCTGACGAGAGGCCATCAGATCCATGTCTGGAATGCCCCACAGCTGAGTGACTTGGGCAAAGATTTCCGGATGGAGTTCCCACTCCCCCGGATGCAATGTCTGACGACTCAGAAAATCCGCTTCCCAATTTTCCACTCCTGGGATGTGGATAGCAGACAGGTGGCAGGAGTGAGACTCCGCCCATAGAATGATTTTGGTCACTTCTTCCATCGCCAGGGAACTCCTTGTTCCCCCCTGATGGTTGATGTACGCAACAGTTGTCATGTTGTCTGATTGAAACCGTATGAACTTGGCCCTCGCTAGCTGAGGCCAAGCCTTGAGAGCATTGAATATCGCTCTCAGTTCCAGAATATTTATCGGTAGAAGAGATTCTTCCCGAGACCAAAGACCCCCAGAAGATAACCTTGGGAGACTATTTCTAGCGCCCAAGGATCCAGAACATCTCTTGCCCAAGCCTGAGCGAAGAGAGAGAGTCTGCCCCCCACCAGATCCGGTCCCGGATCGGGGGCCAACATTTCATGCTGTCTTTGTAGCAGTGGCAGGTTTCTTGGCCTGCTTTCCCTTGTTCCAGCCTTGCATTGGTCTCCAAGCTGGCTTGGCTTGAGAAGTATTACCCTCTTGCTTAGAGGACGTAGCACTTTGGGCTGGTCCGTTTCTACGAAAGGGACGAAAATTAGGTTTATTTTTTGCCTTGAAAGGCCGATCCTGAGGAAGGGCGTGGCCCTTACCCCCAGTGATATCCGAGATAATCTCTTTCAAGTCAGGGCCAAACAGCGTTTTCCCCTTGAAAGGAATGTTAAGTAGCTTGTTCTTGGAAGACGCATCAGCCGACCAAGATTTCAACCAAAGCGCTCTGCGCGCCACAATAGCAAACCCAGAATTCTTAGCCGCTAACCTAGCCAATTGCAAAGTGGCGTCTAGGGTGAAAGAATTAGCCAATTTGAGAGCATTGATTCTGTCCATAATCTCCTCATAAGGAGGAGAATCACTGTCGACCGCCTTTATCAGCTCATCGAACCAGAAACATGCGGCTGTAGCGACAGGGACAATGCATGAAATTGGTTGTAGAAGGTAACCCTGCTGAACAAACATCTTTTTAAGCAAACCTTCTAATTTTTTATCCATAGGATCTTTGAAAGCACAACTATCCTCTATGGGTATAGTGGTGCGTTTGTTTAAAGTGGAAACCGCTCCCTCGACCTTGGGGACTGTCTGCCATAAGTCCTTTCTGGGGTCGACCATAGGAAACAATTTTTTAAATATGGGGGGAGGGACGAAAGGAATACCGGGCCTTTCCCATTCTTTATTAACAATGTCCGCCACCCGCTTGGGTATAGGAAAAGCTTCTGGGAGCCCCGGCACCTCTAGGAACTTGTCCATTTTACATAGTTTCTCTGGGATGACCAACTTGTCACAATCATCCAGAGTGGATAATACCTCCTTAAGCAGAATGCGGAGATGTTCCAACTTAAATTTAAATGCAATCACATCAGGTTCAGCTTGTTGAGAAATGTTCCCTGAATCAGTAATTTCTCCCTCAGACAAAACCTCCCTGGCCCCATCAGACTGAGTTAGGGGCCCTTCAGAAATATTAATATCAGCGTCGTCATGCTCTTCAGTATCTAAAACAGAGCAGTCGCGCTTACGCTGATAAGTGTTCATTTTGGCTAAAATGTTTTTGACAGAATTATCCATTACAGCCGTTAATTGTTGCATAGTAAGGAGTATTGGCGCGCTAGATGTACTAGGGGCCTCCTGAGTGGGCAAGACTCGTGTAGACGAAGGAGGGAATGATGCAGTACCATGCTTACTCCCCTCACTTGAGGAATCATCTTGGGCATCATTGTCATTGTCACATAAATCACATTTATTTAAATGAATAGGAATTCTGGCTTCCCCACATTCAGAACACAGTCTATCTGGTAGTTCAGACATGTTAAACAGGCATAAACTTGATAACAAGTACAAAAAACGTTTTAAAATAAAACCGTTACTGTCCCTTTAAATTTTAAACTGAACACACTTTATTACTGCAAATGCGAAAAAACATGAAGGAATTGTTCAAAATTTACCAAATTTTCACCACAGTGTCTTAAAGCTTTATAAGTATTGCACACCAAATTTGGAAGCTTTAACCCTTAAAATAACGGAACCGGAGCCGTTTTGAACTTTAACCCCTTTACAGTCCCTGGTATCTGCTTTGCTGAGACCCAACCAAGCCCCAAGGGGAATACGATACCAAATGACGCCTTCAGAAAGTCTTTTCTAAGTATCAGAGCTCCTCTCACATGCGACTGCATGCCATGCCTCTCAAAAACAAGTGCGCAACACCGGCGCGAAAATGAGGCTCTGCCTATGCTTTGGGAAAGCCCCTAAAGAATAAGGTGTCTAAAACAGTGCCTGCCGATATTATTATATCAAAATACCCAGATAAAATGATTCCTCAAGGCTAAATATGTGTTAATAATCAATCGATTTAGCCCAAAAAAAGTCTACAGTCTTAATAAGCCCTTTTTGAAGCCCTTATTTACAATCGTAATAAACATGGCTTACCGGATCCCAGAGGGAAAATGACAGCTTCCAGCATTACATCGTCTTGTTAGAATGTGTCATACCTCAAGCAGCAAGAGACTGCTCACTGTTCCCCCAACTGAAGTTAATTGCTCTCAACAGTCCTGTGTGGAACAGCCATGGATTTTAGTGACGGTTGCTAAAATCATTTTCCTCATACAAACAGAAATCTTCATCTCTTTTCTGTTTCTGAGTAAATAGTACATACCAGCACTATTTCAAAATAACAAACTCTTGATTGAATAATAAAAACTACAGTTAAACACTAAAAAACTCTAAGCCATCTCCGTGGAGATGTTGCCTGTACAACGGCAAAGAGAATGACTGGGGTAGGCGGAGCCTAGGAGGGATCATGTGACCAGCTTTGCTGGGCTCTTTGCCATTTCCTGTTGGGGAAGAGAATATCCCACAAGTAAGGATGACGCCGTGGACCGGACACACCTATGTTGGAGAAACAGAATTTATGCTTACCTGATAAATTACTTTCTCCAACGGTGTGTCCGGTACACAGCGTCATCCATTACTTGTGGGAATATTCTCTTCCCCAACAGGAAATGGCAAAGAGCACAGCAAAAGCTGTCCATATAGCCCCTCCTTGCTCCGCCCCCCCAGTCATTCGACTGACGGTTAGGAGAAAAAAAGGAGAAACTATAGGGTGCCGTGGTGACTGTAGTGTATAGAGAAATAAATTTTCTTTTACGTTTATTAGAAGGTGGAAATGCAGGCAAAGCCTTCAGAATAGAATCAGAAACAAATTCTTTAAAAGTTACAGGTATATCATGTACATTAGAAGTTGAAGGAACTGCAACTGGCAAAGTACTTTTTCCATTACAGCGAATATTGTCGAAAATTGAGAGTATATTGTCGATCTGAAAAGGGAGGTAGGAGATGAATCTCTACGACCGATAACATAGAACCTATAAAATAGACCCCTGTTAGGGAAATCATCGTATTCAAATAAGTGATACTCCCTTCACGTCCCTCTAACATTCGCTGTACTCTGAGAGGAATCGGGCTTCAACAATGCTGAGAAGCGCATATCAACGTAGAAATCTTAGCACAAACTTACTTCACCACCTCCATAGGAGGCAAAGTTTGTAAAACTGAATTGTGGGTGTGGTGAGGGGTGTATTTATAGGCATTTTTAGGTTTGGGAAACTTTGCCCCTCCTGGTAGGATTGTATATTCCATATGTCACTAGCTCATGGACTCTTGTCAATTACATGAAATAAATCAAATTTGGTTCTTTAAACTGCCACATCCTGATGAAAATCACAAGAAAGAGCAGAAAGTTCAGAAACTCTTCTAGCAAAGTAAATAAAGAACAAGCATTTCCAGGAAAGAAACTTAATGTCCACCTTATGCATAGGTTTAAATGTAGGAGCCTGCAAAAAAAACTTTCAACACCAGATTCAAGTTTCAAGGTGGAGAAACTAGTTTAATAACAGGCTTAATACAAACCAAAACCTGAACAAAAACATGAATATCAGGAAGATTAGCAATCCTTTTGTGAAGCAATACAGAAAGCGCAGAAATCTGACCATTCAAAGAACAAGCGGATAAACCTTTATCTAAAACATCTTGCAAAATTCTAGGAATCCTGAAAGAATTTCTGGAAAAAACATGATCAAGACACCATGAAATAAAAGTTTTCGAAACTTTATAATAAATGCCCCTGGTAACTGGCTTCCAAGCCCTAATCAAGGTCTCAATCAAAGAATCTGACAAACCCCTATGTCTAAAAACTAACCGTTCAATTTCCATGCCATCAAGTTTAGAGATTTAAGATCCTGAAGGAAGAACGGACCTTGGTAAAGAAGATCTGGCATTAGAGGAAGAGGTCAAGGAGGACAACTGTATATCTGAAGTGAAAAAACAAGTACTGTGGGCGCCTTAAAGGGCAGGTCAAAAAAAATATATGAGTTGATTATGTCCTAATACATATGAAAAAAATCTTTTAACAAATGATAGGTAAATGATCAAGGAGAAAAAAAAAATCTTTTAACAAATGATAGGTAAATGATCAAAAGGCTCTGCTAAGAGCTGAAACGTTGCCGGAACTACTTTCTTCACACTATTGTGGCTCACTAAGGACACCGTACTCCAGGAAACACTGAAGCAACAAACGGACATCACACAGCTGAGGGTGGAATTCCAGAGTTTGTAGGGTAGAGGAGCTTGGCGGCTTTCTTCCCATCACACACAGAGGGTTCCCAGAGCTGTTTCATGCTGGCGGTATAACTGCTACACTGGATTACAAAAACACTTGGAGCTCCTGAACAAATTAAGGTACTATTTCTTCACGGCTATAACCTGCGCAGGATTGCCGTTTTACACCAATCCTAAAACGTTGAAATTGAATTGAGCATCATTGTTGCAGCTCATTGTTATTTTGCTTAAATCACCAGGATTCGTTTTCTCTCATTAGTACTGCTTTTTTGCTTCCTTAACCCTGTCTGCAGCAGAGGCTAAGTATTTTGAAGTGTCTTTAGAGGTCTTCTCTCTACATAGATAGGTCACTTACAGAGAATCACTTATTTTATACAAACAAGTTTTTATGCATTTATTTATGTACATTTAGTATTGCCTTTTTATATTTATCTCATTGTATGAATTATTTCGTTTACAACTCTTTTAATACATTTAGTAAAGTCTAATTAAATTATATTTTAACATTCATTTCAATTGGCTGTTGATTTTTTTTTTTGATCATTTACCTATCATTTGTTAAAAGATTTTTTTTTTCTCCTTGATCATTTACCTATCATTTGTTAAAAGATTTTTTTCATATGTATTAGGACATAATCAACTCATATATTTTTTTGACCTGCCCTTTAAGGCGCCCACAGTACTTTTTTTTTCACTTCAATATTCCTTTTGCTAGTTTGTAGGGAACTAGTATCCATCTGTGGTGCTGGTCCTTGCTGTTGGATTTATAGCGCAAGAAGTTTAATCTTTTTTCCAACTGTATATCTGAACCAGGTCTGAATACCAGACTCTGCAAAACCAGGCAGGAGCAATTAGAATCACTGATGAATTATCTTGCCTGATACTCCGGGAAGTAGTACCAAAGGAGGAAACACATAAGCAAGCTGAAAAGGACTATGGAGCAATCAGAGCATCCACAATCTTCACCGGAGGGTCCGTTGACTTTGCAAAAGTAGTATGTTCAACTGAGAGAACATGAGATCTACCTCCAGGAGACCCAAAGAACTACAATCTGAAAAGACCATAACCCTGAAGGAAATGTCGACTGAAAAAACATAATTTATGCTTACCTGATAAATTTATTTCTCTTGTAGTGTATCCAGTCCATGGATCATCCATTACTTATGGAATATATTCTCCTTCCCAACAGGAAGTTGCAAGAGTCCACCCACAGCAAAGCTGCTATATAGCTCCTCCCCTAACTGCCATATTCAGTCATTCGACCGAAAACATGCAGAGAAAGGAAAAACCATAGGGTGCAGTGGTGACTGTAGTTCAAATGAAAAAAATTACCTGACTTAAAGTGACAGGGCGGGCCGTGGACTGGATACACTACAAGAGAAATAAATTTATCAGGTAAGCATAAATTATGTTTTCTCTTGTTAAGTGTATCCAGTCCACGGATCATCCATTACTTATGGAATACCAATACCAAAGCTAAAGTACACGGATGATGGGAGGGACAAGGCAGGAACTTAAACGGAAGTTACCACTGCCTGTAAAAAAAAAAAAACCTTTCTCCCAAAAATAGCCTCCGAAGAAGCAAGGTATCAAATTTGTTAAATTTGAAAAAGTATGAAGCGCAGACCAAGACTCCGTCTTGTAAATCTGTTCAACAGAAGCCACATTTAAAAAAGGCCCAAGTGAAAACCATAGCTCTAGTAGAATGAGCTGCAATCCCTTCAGGAGGCTGCTGTCCAGCAGTCTCCTAAGCTAAATGAATTATGCTTTTTAACAAAAAGACAGAGAGGCTGCTGAAGTCTTTTGACCTCTCCTCTGTCCAGAATAGACAACAAACAAGGTGAACGTTTGATGAAAACTGTAGTAACTTGTAAGTAAAACTTTAAAGCACAAACCAAGTCCAATATTGTGTAATAGACGTTCCTTCTTTGAGGAAGGATTAGGATAAAAGCATGGAACAACTATCTCTTGAGTGATGTTCTTGTTAGATAACACCTTAGGAAAAAACCCAGGTTGGTACGCAGGACTACCTTATCCGTACGAAGGACCAGATAAGGAGAATCACATTGTAACACAGATAACTTGGAGACTCTACGAGTCGAAGAAATAGCTACCCAAAAGGAACTTTCCAAGATAAAGATTGATCTATGGAACAAAAAAGGTTCACACGGAACTTCTTGAAGAGCCTTAAGAACCAGGTTTAAGCTCCATGGTGGAGCAACAGTTTTAAACACAGGCTTGGATCTAACCAAAGCCTGACCAAATGCCTGAACGTCTAGAATACCTGCTAGACGCTGGTGCAAAAAAAAAAAAAAAAAAGACAGAGTAAAAATCTGTCCCTTTTAAGGAATTAGCTGACAACCCTTTTCTCAAAAACATCTTGGAGAAAAGATAATATCCTGGGAATCCAGGCTTTACTCCATGAGTAACCCTTGGATTCATAACAATCAGATATTTACACCATATCTATGTTCAATTTTCCTAGAGACAGGCTTTCATGTCTGTATTTAAGGTATCAATGACTGACTCGGAGAAGCCATGCTTTGATAACATCAAGCTTTCAGTCTCCAGGCAGTCAATCTCAGATTAATTCTATTTAGATGGTTGAAAGGACCCTGAGGTAGAGGGACCTGTCTCAGAAGCAGAGACCGTGATGGAAAGGATGACATGTCCACCAGATCTGCATACCAGGTCCTGCGTGGCTACGCAGGCGCTGTCAAAAACAACAAAGCCCTCTCCTGCTTGGTCTTAACCTCCGGAGGAAATCCCACTCCCCCGGAAGAAAAGTCTGACGACTTAGAAAATCCACCTCCCAGTTCTCAACACCTGGGATATGGATAGCTGATAGACAAGAGTGAGTCTCTGTCCAGTGAATTATTGTAAGACTTCTAACCTCACTAGGGAACTTCTGTTCCCCCTTGATGGCTGATGTAAGCCACAGTCGTGTATATTGTCCGAATGAGTATGATGTACCTCAGAGTTGCTAACTGAGGCCAAGTCTGAAGAGCATGGAATATCACTCCCAGAATAGTTATTAGAAGGAGGGTCTCCTCCTAAGCCCACTATCCCTGAGCCTTCAGGGAGTTCCAGACTGCATCCCAACCTAAAAGGCTGGCATCCATTGCAACAATTGTCCCATCTGACCTGCGGAAGGTCATACCCTTGGACAGATGGACCCGACATAGTCACCAGAGTAGAGAATCTCTGGTCTCTTGGTCCAGGATCAACAGGGGGACAAATCTGTGTAATCCCCGTTCCTCCGACTGCGCATGCATAGTTGCAGCGGTCTGAAATGTAGACGTGCAAACGGTACTATGTCCCTTGCCGCTACCTATTAAGCCGATTTCATTCATGTACTGAGCCACCGAAGGGCGCGGATGGGATGAAAAACACGGCAGAAATTTAGAAACTTTGACAACCTGGACTCCGTCAGGTAAATTTTCATTTCTACAGAATCTATCAGAGTCCCTAGGAGGGAAACCCTTGAGATTGGGGATAGAGAACTCTTTCCTCGTTCACTTTCCACCCATGTGATCTCAGAAATGCCAGTACTACGTCCGTATGAGACTTGGCAATTTGGATGTTTGACGCCTGTATCAGGATGTCGTCTAACTAAGGGGCCACTTCTATGCCCCGCGGCCTAAGGACCGCCAAAGCGACCCCAGAACCTCCATAAAGATTCTTGGGGCTGTAGATATCCCAAAGGAAAGAGCTACAAACTGGTAATGCCTGTCTAGAAAGGCAAACCTGAAAAACGAAGGTGATCTTTATGCATCACAATGTGAGGATAAGCATCCTTCAAATCCATTGTGGTCCTCTATTGACTCTCCTGGATCATAGTTAAGATGGTACGAATAGTTTCCATCTTAAATGACGGAATTCTGAGGAATTTGTTTAAGATCTTTAGATCCAAAATAGGTCTGAAGGTTCCCTCACCTTGGGAACCACAAACAGATTTGAGTAAAAATTCTGTCCCTTTTCCTCTCTTGGAACTGGATGGATCTCGTACACAATGTAAGAATGCCTCCTTCTTTATCTGGTTTGCAGATAATTGTGAAGGCGAAATCTCCCCTTTTTTTGGGGGGGAATCTTTGAAATCCAGAAGAAATCTCTGGGATATAAATTCCAATGCCTAGGGATCCTGGGCATCTCTTGCCCACGCCCGGGCAAAGAATGAAAGTCTGCCCCCTATAGGATCCGTTACCGGATAGGGGTCCGTTCCTTCATGCTGCCTTAGAGGCAGCAGCAGGCTCCTTGGCCTGCTTATCTTTGTTCCAGGTCCAATTGTCTCCAGACCGCCTTGGACTGAGCAAAAATTCCCTCTTGTTTTGCCTTAGAGGAAGTGGATGCCACATCTGCCCTGAAGTTTTAAAAGGCACGAAAATTAGACCTTTTTTGGCCCTTGATTCCTATCCTGAGGAAGGGCATGACCTTTTCCTCCAGTGATATAAGCAATAATCTCCTTCAAACCAGGCCCGAATAGGGTCTGCCCCTTGAAGGGAAGTTAAGTAGCTTATTTACAAAAGTCACGACAGCTGACTATGATATAAGCCATAGCGCTCTGCGCGCCAGTATAGTAAAAAACAGAATTCTTAGCCGTTAGTCTAGTCAAATAAACAAAGGCATCAGAAAACAAAGGAATTGGCTAGCATAAGCTTGTCAAATATATTCATCCAATGGAGTCGCTAACTGTAAAGCCTCATCAAGAGACTCAACCCAGAACGCCGCAGCAGCAGTGACAGAAGCAATGTATGCAAGGGGCTGCAGGATAAAACCCTGTTGAATAAACATTTTTTATCCATTGGATCTAAAAAGCACAACTGTCCTCGCCAGAGGTAGTGGTACGCTTAGCTAGAGTAGAAACTCTTCTCTCCACCTTAGGACCTGTCTGCCAGAAGTCCCGTGGTGGTAACTATTAGAAAACATTCTTCTAAAAAATAGGAGGGGAAGAGAACGGCACACCTGGTCTATCCCATTCCTTATTAAAACATTTTTTAGTAAACCTCTTTAGGTATTGGAAAAACATCAGTACACACCGGCACTGCATATTATTTATCCAGTCTACACAATTTCTCTGGCCCTGCGATTGTACACATTCATTCAGAGCAGCCAAAGCCTCCCTGAGCA